>NC_135570.1:10222821-10522821 GCF_964340395.1 Glandiceps talaboti
CTGGGGGGCAAAAATGCTTTTGTAACGATAAAAATAGACCTTTTACAATGAGCGGGCGCTGTATAAAGTCCTCTGTATGTCAAAGGCAGGTCAAATGACATAGCCGTCTAATGTTCACTGCTGATTGGCCAAGAAAGAGGCGTTGACTAATGACGTCAGATTACCGCTACATTTCAAAATTAGAAGCACGGCCATCACTAAACCCGGAACCATGGATCTCGAAAAGTTTACGACAGC
This sequence comes from Glandiceps talaboti, assembly GCF_964340395.1. Taxonomy (NCBI): domain Eukaryota; kingdom Metazoa; phylum Hemichordata; class Enteropneusta; family Spengelidae; genus Glandiceps; species Glandiceps talaboti. The sequence continues at coordinate 10,223,059 of NC_135570.1, forward strand.
TTCCTGTTGAGTATACTTATACGATTTCCAATACAAATGCATTTTTACTATGTCAAACTGTGAATCTGTGTATACTGAAATTAATTTCATTTTTGGTGGCCCATAAAGTAGTGATGCTTCCGGGGGATTTGAAGGTCTTATTGTCGACAGCCATATTAGACTAGAATATCACCATCCTGGAAATGGTGGAATGGAATATTAGCTCACATGTGACTGTGAATCTGACACTTATGGAAGCGTATTAGTGCCAAGTTGTAAGGAAAAAAATAAAATTTAAAATCTCGTAATTACGAGATTTCAATTCTCGTAATTACGACTTTTTTCTCGTAATTACGACTTTTCAATTCTCGTAATTACGACTTTTTTCTCGTAATTACGACTTTTCGATTCTCGTAATTACGACTTTTTGATTCTCGTAATTACGACTTTTCGATTCTCGTAATTACGACTTTTCGATTCTCGTAATTACGACTTTTTGATTGTCGTAATTATGAAATTATGATTTTTTATTGTTTGTTATTTTTGAATTTTTGAATTGTTCAGACACGCCTTGAATCTTATGATTTTGATGTACTAAGCAGATGCACTATAGAGTGTTTGACACGGTAAACGGTTTGTATGATTTGATTGCGTTTTTCGTTTCTTTAAAAAAAAATCGAGTGCATTAAAACAGCGAAGAATATTCTTTCATTATATGTCGGCAAAATGAATCAATAATGGATTTGAAATTGAAGAAAATAGTATTTACCATCTGATATTTGGTAAAATTCACAACTTTAGTTTAGAATTTTCTTCATTAAGGTAAATCAGATTTATACGGTTTTGAAATTTAAAATTCAATAACGTGGCACCGTAGGTCGTTCGATCAAGTTTGAAAATGTGTGGAGACCTTTTCCACGGTTGATAAATACTTGAATATATGTATTTGGTATGGTATAATAATATTGGTTTGATGAGGGTCAGTTAGCCAAGTGACCGGTTTGTCGAGGTTATTGACCCTGGTATATCAGGGTGTTAGTAGGAAGACATTGGCGAGACTCCCCAGATAGAAACTTTATTGATCCTTCTTTTAAGACGTTTCGGACCGGCCGTTAGGTCCTTCATCAGTCGTAATCCTGTCTTGTATTGGACAGTTTCCCTACATCTTCATCATTGGATATAAGTTGGAGTTGTGTCCGAATTTCAGAAGAACATCTATATGTTTAATATTGGACTCCATTATTTGAACAAATTCTTTGCTGATGAAGAATTCTTGTTGTTCTTCTGGAATTCTTGTTTTGTGTTTATTATTTGGCTAAGTTCATTGACAGATTGCCTGTTTAAACATTGCAGTGAACCTACTAACTTCTTGTTGCATCCAGTATATGTGTGTACATATGTGAACACGTTATTTCATTGCCATTTCTTGTTTTAACCTATAGGTGTTATGTAATTTCACTGGACTTATATTAGAGTGTTCAGTTCACCTTAAATGTACTTACTACCCGATGATCGGGTGTTGTTGAGAACTCAGCTGTTGCTTATATACTTAAAATGGCAGTGTGATTTTCCCAGTTAGATATCAACTTACCGGAGAATTGCTTCGTAATTACGAGAATCAAAATGTCTTTACGCTATACGATTCTCGTAAATACGAGAATAGAAAAGTCGTAATTACGAGAATCGTAATTACGAGAAAAAAGTCGTAATTACGAGAATCGAAAAGTCGTAATTACGAGAATTGAAAACTCGTAATTACGATAATTGAAAACTCGTAATTACGAGAAAAAAGTCGTAATTACGAGAATTGAAATCTCGTATTACGAGATTTTACTTGAAATTTTATTTTTTTCCTTACAACTTGGCACTAATACGCTTCCGTAGACATTTCGTTTCCAGAGAGAGAAATATATTTAGGCTGACTCGGTCCACCATAAATCGCCAAAAAGATTTGTATAAACCATGAATACGTTTTGGGTCGAAATACGGTAAATTTGATGAAACAATCCCTTTTTGTTTCGAACGCGGAAGTCATTCCTTACTGTAGCTATGCGTCTAATCTTCAGGTAAGCTAGGGGGTCTTTTTTACGTAGGCGTAGTTCGAGCAGCCAATCGGCAACGAGCGGGTTATTCAAAATAGCTAGACGTACAGAGGAGTTCATACAGGGTCGACAATCGTGTCTTCCCTTCTCTCTTTCCCTATACAGGTAGGAATATATATTCAAAAGGTTGTTATATTTAGTCTGTAGACCTGGAAAACAACAATCTATGCAATATTACACGCCCCTGTGATCACGAGCATGCATTTAGGCGTCTCGCGGAAGACAACAGCGCCATCTAGCGGTAATCTGTTAGTTAACCACTTTCACTCAACAAAGCGGAAGGAAGGTTGTGTTTTGGTCAGCTGTGTCTCTCGGCTCTGAATTGTACAGATAGATCTAAATGATTTCTTAGCACGACATGGCGAAAAGACGATCTCCACATGACGAATCAGAAGTTAGCCTTTGTGTCAAGTACCTTCTCTTTGGTTTTAATGTGATATTTTGGGTAAGTCAAAACGTTTAATTTTACTCCCATCCGATCCAAGGTCTTCGACAGATTGATGGATGTATCCTTCAGGATTGTGTGCGATTACAAATTTACCAAAAATAAACGGAAAAAAAGAATGTTGTGTGAAATTATATGACATCCACGAGATAACGTGAATCTAAGTGTCAACGTGTTAGGCGTAGATCGTGTCGACACCACGGGAATACGAGACGATCCGTGTCAGTTCGGGATAGCGACAAAGGTGAAATGGTGTAATGGGTGGTACGTGTAGCCTACCGTGGATTACTCACTGCAGTGTAACTGTTACATTTGTAAACATAGGACCCATGAGCCATCATTCTGTGTTCATCCGCTGTTACAAACTCTCGTAAAGTCAGCATTTACAAAATCAATATTTTGTCCATCGTGGAAATTTAGAAATCAGAAATATAATTATCAAGCGTTTAAAAATAGTACGATTGGTACGTGTATTTGGTTAATTTGTTGGACATCTAGTTTTGACCCGGAGTTTGAACATGTGTGAGTTTTTTGGTATTTCATCCATTGCTTGCTTCTGACGCCCTGTGACGACAAACATTTTTTGAAACGAGTAATAATTTGTAAAATTAATGTAATTCATTATTTCCATTTATGGTTGGTGATGATATAAATTATTATTAGTTCACAAATTTAGTGTTTTTAGCTGTAAAAATGACAGATTGATTGTACATTGATTTACACTTGTTGATTCAGTGTGACTGATTCTGACATCAGAAGGACACATGTAAATAAAAGTTGAAGCGTTATGGTAATTTACTGTTCACACCCACAAAGGTTTGTCGTTTTGCTCCCCAGGAGGTGTCCCCAGGCATACTTCCATGAGTGTAGCAAGTGAAAGTGCAGCAGAAAACACTGCAAGCATGAGTGCACATACCCCTGAGTACTTACACTGTCACTAAATGCAGTTCTGTTGTTACATATGTTTTGTGTCCGAAATTTCCGTTAAATGACACTGTGTAGAGCGAATGATCGCGTCCTTATTTGCATATCATTTGCATGCAGGCAGGTACCAATAATGTTTTCAATATTGCACTACAGTGCAAATACCACCAGTATGTGTGAAATAATCTGTGGTACAGATATGTTTATATAATAAGAAGTACTTTGATAAATAAATAACTTATAAAAGTAATCCAAGTGCTTGTTTTCACAAATGATGTAAACTATATAGTGACAGATTACTCCAGCCACCAAAAATGTTTCGTGGTTAGATGTCCATCGATGTTCCGGATATATACTTGTGTTAATTATTATATCCCGGACACACAGTGAAGCATGCAAGATTTATTGTTAGTTCGATACAGAATATAGACAAGAAATGATGTGGAAATGTTTGAGTAAGGTTGAAGCAGGTCCAGGTGATTCTCAAATGTCACCTAAAGATATTTAGGAAAATGACAGAAAATAGCAGTAGCAATGGATTCAGTATTTTGGCTAAGGTTGGGGAACTCAGGTAACTGAATGGGAGAATATGGTAAATCTGTCATAGTTTCCAATACATTGTACTATCATTTTGGTGGGGAACCTCAGTAAAATGACAGGAGCACTCAGGTAGATTTTACCTACTTACCACAAAACACTGGTAATTGTTACCTGATTTTCAAATAATCTGGTTAAAATTTAGATGATAAAATTAGTTGTCTGGCAGAGCCATAGAAAAAATTGGTGTAGAGCAAAAGAATAATCCTATGTAATACATACAACTCCACTGGTAAGATAACACTAATGTGAAAACCTGGGATTGAATCCCTGGCCTGTAAACACACAAAGGAACACCTACATGTTAGATACATCAGTGCTAATAACAATGTACAAATCAGACAGTTACCCTTGTGTAATTTATGGCTTATTAGAATTTTGACATTAGAAAATTACTTTACACAAATTACAGACAAAAATACGCAAGACAGATTGATTGATAGAAGTTATTCAACAGAGAATATTGTTAAATGTATACTGAATGTAATTTTGTGGTGTCCGGATATGAAAGAGAAGTCTTCGATCTACAGTATAAATTTAATCAAATACTCAGTGTTTTCATTAACAAAATAATGGAGAACCTAGTCTTTTTATATTATAAATGCCCCCTTGATAAATGTGATAAATGAAAATTGGGTTTCTGCAATTTTTGTCTACGAAAATACTTCTAAAAATCATATTAAGTTAGAGTATGTCTGTAGCATTCTAGAATCTAATGTAGTAATATTTGTTTATTCGTCTTTAGGCCACAGACCAAAATAACAAAATGTAATGAAAAACAGAATACAGTATAACAGGTTACAAAATGACTAGAAACTTATAAACTTATCAAGTAATATCAAGCGTCCAAGGGTGAACATATTATTTTGTGAACTTGTGGTCCCCGGACCAGTGCCTTAAAAAAATCCAAGAATTAGTGGTCCCAGGTCCCGTTAATGTGAAATATTAAATCTTGCGCTTATGAATCTGTATATTCAGACGACTTTTTAACATAGTTATTAACAGTAAGGTACTGGTCCAACAGACCAGACAAGGTAAAATTTGTGTGGTCTGCCAAAAAAAAAATTCGCTAGTCCCGGACCCCGGACCAGTGCCTTAAAAAAATCCAAGCATTAGTGGTCCCAGGTCCCGTTAATGTGAAACATTAAATCTTGCGCTTATGAACCTGTATGTTCAGATGACTTTTTAACATAGTTATTAACAGTAAGGTACTGGTCCGACAGACCAGACAAGGTAAAATTGCTAGTCCCGGACCCAGGACCAGTGGATTTGTTCACTCATGTAAGCGGCCATGTAAATTCTTGTCTGAAATTCATAGCTTTATAAACAAATTTACCATTCTAATTTAGCGTACCAATTTAGCATTCTGTGGCTTTGGAAAGGAAGGTTTATGATTATGTGGGAAAGATTGGGGTGGTGAGTTAGTCTAGTTCCTGTACAGTATCATTATCATTTACATCTCCCACAGTGTAGTCAAAGTCATTACTCTAGAAGTCCTGCGATGCCTGAGATGCAATTAAAAATTCATCCACAGCCACCCACACAGTCATTAACATCATGTCTTTGTTAATCAATCACAAAATTCTAGCCACAATCACAGTCCCTCATAAAGTTGGTGTTTATTGGGGCAGTTATGTAATGTCCAAATATAGTGTATTTGTCAGCTCAGGATGCTACTTATACACTGTTCACTTCACTATAACAGTTGGGGTTCACTGATTGGATGAACACAGGTTTTTGTGCTAATTGAGGGAGTTTGACCAGACATGGTTTAGTTCGAGATCACGTTGGCATCCAGACTACATGTAGGTGGGGTATGATGTCCTTACTTGGAAGGTTACATTCAGAAAAACATTAAATTAACAAGCCTGATTTGAAATTGAAGTAACAAAGTTATGACTAAATATTAAGGTGGTTTCAACCTAAGATATGATGAGATTAAGACATAAGTTACAATTTGAAATAGAAGTTTCGGATTAATGTAAAAAACTTTAACCCAGCCCTAGTTAATATCACTTACAAATATTGGTTAAATTTACTGTTTTCTAATGTAAACAGCTAAATAATATACATATTAGCATTTATAATGTAAGTTCCATTCTGACATGACTGTTACAGTGCAATGATTGGTCCAACTATAGATTTTGTCAATCCAAAGACAGTACGGTAATTTAATCAATAAACAGACCAGTCCGCTTTGTACATTGTTGAATAATTATTATAAGTGTTAGAAATACCACAGTAATTATGTTTAATTTTTATTTTGTGTAGTTTTTAGAACCCTGGTATTATAAAAATAGCTGGCACCTGGCGGATAACGTCAAATTTGTGTTGTTTCCATCAACTGAATCCAATTATATTGTGGGTTAGTGACCCAAATTAAATTTGTTGAAGCTCTGTATTAACAGGTAGATTTGATCTATCTACCACTGTACTAGACTTTTATGGTTTGTGAATGATTATATTGGAATTTTCATTATACAGAAAGGTTTCATTAAGTACTGGATGTGTGATAGCGATGTAGTCAATCAACTGAAATCGATGATGTAGAAATATGATGTATTAGATTAGGGGACATCTAGATATAGTCTGTGTTGAGATTAGTATTGAAAATATCCATAGTAGACAAGGTGACATACAAATGTATGATGTACAGGTACCAAGCTCTTACATGTACACATCGATGCTAGCCACCGTCAATGGCAGCCACTTTTTTCCTAAATACAGAGTTTTACATCACACACTCACTACTTTTTAAAATAAAAATGAATGTTTGACATAAAAAAGTTCATGGATCATCATGATCAAATACACTCATTTAATTCTGAATTCTATTCCGTTAAATTACGAAATACAATTTAAACCAAAAGCTACATGTAGTGCAGCTTATCGATATTATTATGACAAAGTTATTAAATGTATGTCAACTAGGTGATAGCATTCCTTTACATATCAACCATATCACAATTTTCAACCTAGCAACCACATCACAGTTATCAGCCTAGCAACCACATCACAGTTATCAGCCTAGCAACCATATCACAATTATCAGCCTAGCAACCATATCACAATTATCAGCCTAGCAGCCACATCACAATTATCAGCGTAGCAACCATATCACAATTATCAGCCTAGCAACCATATCACAATTATCAGCCTAGCAACTGTAACACAGTTATCAGCCTAGCAACCGTAACACAGAAGTAAGAGCATAGCAATGATGTCACAGACAAAACTGACATGATACTTTTCAGAACTTCATATTTATTCTAGAAATTATGAGTTGGAAACAAACTTACTAGGACTCAGACCTTTTATTCTATAACATCCATAGATATATATTTATACCTCTACACAAATGATTCAACCATTTTGTATTCATACTTTTTAGTCCCCGCGGACGAAGTCCGGAACGGGGACTTATGGATTGGGTTCCGTCTGTCCGTCCGTGCGTCTGTGCGTCCGTGCGTCCGTCCGTCCGTCCGTCCGCAGCCGTTTCTTGGAGATGCCTGTACCGATTTTTTTCAAACTTAGTACAGGGGCAACATGCTATGGCATACATATGCACGTCAATTTGTTTTATGATACGATCCAATATGGCCGCCTAGCAGCCATTTTGTTTGCGAATTTTCCCTGTCTAAAGCCATAACTCAGACATGCTCACACAGATCTCATTCAGAGTTGGTATTAGGACAGTGTTCTATGGCATATATGTGCATATTCATTGTTGTCATGATACGATCCAATATGGCCACCTGGCAGCCATTTTGTTTGTGAATTTTCATGTCCAAAGCCATAACTTAGACATGCTTGAACAGATCTCATTCAAAGTTAGTATTAGGACAGTGTTCTATGACATACATGTGCATATCCATTTTCATTGTGATACGATCCAATATGGCTGCCTGGCAGCCATTTTGTTTGCAAATTTCCCATGTCCAAAGCCATAACTCAGACATGCTTAAACAGATCTCATTCAAAGTTGGTATTAGGACAGTGTTCTATGACATACATGTGCATATCCATTTTCATTGTGATACGATCCAATATGGCTGCCTGGCAGCCATTTTGTTTGCAAATTTTCCATGTCCAAAGCCATAACTCAGACATGCTTGAACAGATCTCATTCGAAGTTGGTATTAGGACAGTGTTCTATGACATACATGTGCATATCCATTTTCGTCATGATACGATCCAATATGGCTGCCTGGCAGCCATTTTGTTTGTGAATTTTCCATGTCCAAAGCCAACTCAGACATGCTTGAACAGATCTCATTCAGAGTTGGTATTATTAGGACAGTGTTCTATGACATACATTTGCATATCCATTTTCATATTGATATGATCCCGACCAATCCTTTATTGTTGTAGGCATGTTCCATGTCCGACAAGCAGACACAGCATATCTAAGTCTGTTTGATTTAGGTTCACAAGTGTTGTTGCGTGATCAGAGTAGTGCTAATTCCTTAAAACCCAATCATAGCGGGGACTATGTCATTCTCAATGGCTTGTTATAAAAGTACTTTGAGTAAAGCAGTGACTTATTGTAGAGACCTTGTCAGCTGTTACATAGCATACACTAAACGTTGTATACATGTCTATACATGTATTACAGGGATTTATACACTTAAATTGTTCATATAACCTTGTGACTGAAAATACTGAATATTTACACATTATAATAGTATAGCATTTTGTAAAATTTTATGTTGTATTTTCTGGTACAAATTGTTATAAAAAAATGGCACACTTTGCATGTTCAAATACATTTAGTGGTTTGAAGGGGTACATGTACATGTACATTTTAGTATAAAGGGATTTAGTGAGATGGAAGCCCAAGGTATAGAAGGGTTGGCTGTGATGGAAGGGGTTATATTGATGGCCCAGGTGTGGTGGAATTTCTGAAGAGGCCAACTACCCGGTACTTGGGTGTGATGGCAGGCGTAGTAGAGGAATTGGGTATGGTGGAATCCCACCCAAGATATAGAGGAGGGATTGGTGGAAGGGGTAATATAGGGATGGCCCAGATATTGAATATGATGGAGGGGTAGAAAGAATGGGGGGGGGGGGGGGGGGTGTGGTGGAATGCGTAAAATATGATAGGCAGCCTGGCTTGAGTGTTAATTGGTATATTATGATACATAAAAATGAAAATAATCACCACTCCAAGTGCAGTTATTGGGCTATTTACTTGCAGTAAACACAGTCAACTGTTGCTATGTATAAATCTCCTTATGGTAAACAATACATACATGTACAACAATGTACATACTGAAATACTTATAAGTGTAATACCACATATTATTCCAGGCTGGCTGCTGTAAAGTGCTGTTAGTCTGTTATGGGTCAGTTGACAAACCTTGTGTGTTTTGTCTGTCTGCCTGGAAACCAACCAGACAACTAGCCATAAATATTGTACATGTATGCAAACATGGACATTTTCACTAAAGAAAGACTTATTTTACCTTATTTTGCTGGACAACGAAAACGCAAATTTATGTAAAATCCGATCATAATACTGTTATCACAAACACATACTCATGTTTCATTCTTTCTCTTGTTGAGTGACATAGTTAAAACAGTTGTTCAGATCGACAGAAAGATGGATTGATTGATTTGTTTTCAAAACAAGAAACAAATATTTAGCCAAAAAAACACCTGTAATTATTTCTGAATCACTAACATTGGTCCAAATTGACAATGACAGTTATTGTGATATATCACATGGATATTCAAGTATAATTCTTTCAGATCTTGTTGGTCTGAAGAATAAAAACTATTTTTCTCAAGTGTCAGAGCTGTAAATATCCAGTTGTGAAAAGCCCAAACAACACATGTTGCCCACAGTATGTGTTCATCATGGTTATATGGTCTGTCTCTATGGTAACAAGATCATAAAGAGTGTACCATTTACATCATGTCTATGAGCAATTATGGTCAGGAGTGTCATTAATCATGTGATCCACTGTTATTGATTGTGTCTGTATTGTAAAACAAATACAGCTGATGGTATATTGTTTCTGAATAAACAATTCACTGGTATAGTAGTAACTATATTGTACATGTACTTGTGGTTGTCTTGATGTAGTCAATTGATGGATGGTTCATTTCCTTGTTTGTCATTTGAAAGTGTCATATACTAAATGCCATTGGTAAATTTGTGTGGCAAGCCTGCATGAGTCTTTTGTCCATGCTTAAAGAGAGTTCTAATCCAAAACCTGGGTGTAACTATGTTGTACATAGTTGTATTACCGTAAAAGTGACAATGTACATATTTGTACTAGTGAAAGCTTACTTACATAGTGTTTTGTCTTAATGCATTATATGCCACTTTCTACTATTGCATGATTTATGAACTTACTGAAGTTACATTAGATGTTGTATTTGGTAGAAAACTGTTTAAAGTGCTACGTGGATACTGAATCAACTGTAGAATCAAAGAGTGTGTGTCCTCTGATAAAAGATACAAAATTTACATAGTAAGTGATAGTGGAACTCCAAAATTTTGGTGGGTCACGAGAAATAGCTGTGCATTAGTAGTGTGTCAAGTTGACTTTGATAGGGGCACACTTTTCACTGCATAGTAAGGGATGTGGGAACACACAGGCACTTGTTTCCCGAGATATGTTTCAGAATACAATAAAATGAAATATCAATAATATTGAGATACTTGGCAAATAATATATGACAGGGATAAAATAACACAGGTTTCTAGGTTCATGTAATTCCACACACCACGAAATATGATATGATAATATTATTTGCCAAGTATCTCAATATTAGTTATATTTTATTGTATTCAGGAACTTACAATGTACATGTATCCTAGGAAACAAGTGCCTGTGTGGGAATAGGAAACAAGTGCCTGTGTGGGAACTCCAGGGTGGGAACACCAAATTTTGATGAGTCATTATTTGCTTGACATGCATAGGTTGGATGTGTAAGTATCAAAGATGTGTTCAGTACTGTGCCCTCTAAGCCAATTGTACTGACGCACATAATTTCTAGTGACGCACCAAAATTTGGTGTTCACAGTCTTTTACTATGTGGTGACTTGCCATTTTTTTCTCATTTTGACTCACAACAACAAAATTTGGCTATCATTAAAGCCGGGGCCTATGCACACTGTTACACATGTAGCTGAAGATTCAATTTGAAACTAATGACTAATGTCACATGACGGTGTGTAACATTAACTACTGTATGACTTCACCACCTAGGCTTGTGTACTTTATCAAGAACATTGTGCCTTATGTATGATATCTATGACTGTATTAAATGTTGTTGACAGTACATGTGTATACATTGAACATTTCAAGTGGGCTACAGCCTATATGCCATCAGTTCAGTATGCTGGCTGTGTGAACGCCCTTCCTACAATCATATTACTTATATTTATGACACAGGATAACTTGGAGAGTAAATTTTAGTTGACTATTAATAAACTGACATTTTAACACAAATATGGTGTTGTTGAAGAGATTGACAGGGATGTAAACTAATGTCAAAGAAGTTTTGCCTCAATATTGGTGGTACTGCATATTTCAATTTTGTCTGGAGGACCCAACTACAACAACTGTTTCCATCTGTCCATATTTCTGTCTTTCCTGTGTATGCAGTGTTTGTCTGTCCATGACCATGCATATCTCTGACAAGGCTGGCACATGTTGATTTCAATCAAACCTTGCACAAAATTTGTCAATGAAATACTAGTAGTAGTACATGTACATTGTACATCCTAAAATATAGTATTTTTTGTGAATTTATTTTTTGTAATATCATAACTAGGTAAAGACCATAAGCTTGCACAGGGTAGATTCATTTGTGACTGGCTGCCTCATGATGATATTGTAGATAGTGTCCTTTGCATGGAGAATGCACATAGTATATAGAACGTGCATGCGTAGTCTTTGCGCCGCAATGCATCCTTGGGTAAAACCACCCCAAAAATATCGCATAGTATATAGGACGTGCATGCGTACTAGTTATTGAGCCACTGCAAAGCGGCCACTGCCTGAGCTATTACTTGAAGGGGAAACTGATTTTCATATATATATTAACACTGTAGTGTGTAATCTTGTCTTTGAGGAGTACTTTTTTGTTTCATAAACATCTAATACCTTATATATAATATATTGTAACTTTTTGTCTTACACAGCTTGCAGGAGGACTTTTCCTGGGTATTGGTATCTGGGCTTGGACAGAAAAGGTATTGTTGTCTTGAATATGTTACATAGTCTACTGTTGCTATGGTAACAAACAACATTGCTAGTACAAACCTGTCAGTATACTTTGCCATGACAGAATACGATAAGAAAAATGATTTACAGAGAAAAGTATGAAAAGTTTATAAAATTTAATTCAACCTTTTGATGAAATTCTTAGACTTTCTTTTTTCCAACAAAAATTAAAACTGTACATGACTAGTCTGTCAGTAATACTAAGGGGATATTTAAACCAAGGACCAATGATTGTGGTTCTTTCAATGCAGTCTTTAATCTCTGTAGTAATGCATATAATAGGCTTTAGGATAGAAAAAAATGAAGTAGAGAATGTTAAACATGGGCTAAGAAAGAGTTAAAAGATCAAACTTTGAAAGGAAGAAAACCACTGGGAATAGATAGATTGTGGCAGTATATAGAAAAGAACTGAGGCAGGGAATAGACGATGATTTACACTTTATATAACTTAGTACATACATGCAGCTTCAATGTCAAATGGGACCTTTATTTATTTACTTATTTGTTTATTTATTTATTTATTTTTTATTCAATATTTCTTTATTTATTCCAACTTAAAAGTAGGTTATAAAGCTGTGTTTTATAGTCATAAAAATATTTTAAAAAGAATACAGATGCCTTTTTGCAGTTCCTGTCTTCGTATGTCTTTATGATTTTATATTGAATATTTGCATATTATACAATTTAGGAAAAAGACCGTGACTTATTTTAGGAAATAAACTAGAAACTAAGATAATAGAAAAGTGGAAAAATACATTTTGAACATATTTTAATGTCCATTTTGTTTTGATGTAAAATAGATTCAAATGGTTTGACTGTCATTGGCAAAGTTACAGGATGTGTACCAGCAATGTCTAAAGTTTATCAATTTAAAATAATATAAAGAAATTGTTATTGAGAAAAATGTTAATCTTCTCTAAATATGCAAATCACAAGCACTTATGTAAATTGGTTGAATCTTGTGTAGGGGTGTTAAACTCTTGATATGTGTGGGTTGCAAGCACTTGTTGTTACAAGTAATCTTTTGACTCTTGAGTACAAAAAACTGTTTACATGTAAAAAAGTCACAAATCAATGACGTTTGAGTTGCAAGCACTTGTTGTAAATAGAACACTTCATGATATCTAAGATTGTAAGTCAACACTTGTTAAGTGTTTACTCTTATGAGTTTTAAAAGTAACCTAATGATTATCGCCTAATTTGCATATTGCGCTTAGATATGCATGTCGGTCAATTTGCTTAGTTTTATCTGTTTTTTTTCTTCATAACTATAAACAAAAGTGATATCCAAGTGGATGAGCATTGAATGTTTGAGTTTGCTTCAAATGGTAACATGGTTTTTGCTTGCTTGAACATAATGACATGCAACATTGCAGTATACTGTCCAACAAAGTTTGAATATGAAAAAAATGGGTTGCCATCTGAAGATCAAAACGAACTAATGCCATTCTTAATCACGTTATCTTCTTCAGTAAAAACAGTTGAAATGTATGTTGAAAAGTAACAGTGAAGTAATTCACAGGTATATATATGAATATGTAAAACATGGCTCCATAGCAATGCATGGCCATGTGTCTGTCGATCACTCCAAGTACCAGTTAGACTATATGATAAAGTATATGTATTGTAAACTAAACTTTTCACTGTCATTTCTTTTTGAGATTTTCTGTGAAACATAATCAAATTTGAACAAGGATTTAAATACCAGGAATAACAAAGAATGTCCAAGAAGTATAAGAAAACTTTTGTGAATAATGTGATATTGGATGAAAAAAATAACTTTAGATAGTATGTCCTTAGTTCAATAAATTGAATGACTAAATTGGAAAGGTGTTACTCTGGTAACTGAGCCTTTGGTTTGCTAAGATAGACACAGACTAAAACTATTGCCCGCAACATGCTGATACAAAAGTGATAAGCTATTGAATGGACATTGGTTTTATTATAATCTCAGTTGGGAGCCATTGCAGAGTTTTATTGACAGAGTTCCATGAACTTGCAGTGTACTGTTTTGGGACTTCCAATGTTTACACTATCCATTCTTGCAAATCAGAGCTGTTATTTCTTATGTCATACTGCGAAATAACAAGACAGTGCGTTTTGGACGATGCCATAAAAGAGGCCGTGGTTTGCGACGATGACACTATCTTGATCACAGAGTGATTAGAATTGTACAACAGAGGAACTTCTACCACATTGAAGAACAACAGAATTAGTTTACGCCTATCTTAGCAAACCAAAGGCTCGACTTATACCAGAATCATATATCCAACCTGTATACAGTGAAAGGTTTGGTAATTTAAAAATACAAACAGTAGAAATGATAAACTTTAAAGAACAGTATGTTATTGTTAGAGTGCACATTAATGCATCCATGACAAGTATTAAAGTCAGTATTAGTTACTACATGTAGTAAGAATAAAGACAATCTCATTAACATGTGTTCTTTTCCTGAACTTTGAAATGAATGGAAAACTTTGATGATCACTGGTATTGTTGCTACTGGAAGCATTTGTGTGAAGATCACTCATTCCGTATTGAGTTCCATGAGTGTGGGGTAAACCTTGCAGTTCTTTTTTTTTTGTCATACAGTTAATCTGAAAATGAGCTTTTACTGTCCATGTTAAATTTTGCAAAGTGTACCATTTATTTTGAGGAAATCTTGTACAATTTACACACTTGACTTCCAATGTTTAGTGTTTTCCTTTTGGGTTTTAGAATCTTTGCAACAGATTCTGGGAAAACAGTTCAAACTCATACAGGTAATGTCAGTGACTTGGGTAGAGTTTTACTGGTTTCACCTGTAAATGCAAATATTCCAGTTGTGCTTAAAGTGTCTTCTTCCCCAAACTGTCTCACAAAGTTGTCATGACATCATAGAGTTAAACTGGCTCAAGCTGAGTTTAGGAACTTTTACTCAAGCGAAAAAAAACGTACATAAAAACTTGATTATATAAACTATTTTTAGACTAGTATGATGTTAATGTTGATACACACCTTATTTGACATCATAGTTTTCTTCTCGCATTGTTGGAACAGTTGATTGCATATTTGGGATCAGTCTGTAGCAGTATGTAGTACAATGTACTATGAATACAAAGTCAGTATGGAGTGAGAAAAATACTCTTTTTAACTTTTAGTCTTGATATTGTCAACTATGACATATTGTTAAGATGTTATTTACTTCGTATTACTTCAAGACGGACAAAATCAATAGTTCATTGTAGGATAAAAAACATGATTTTCGTAGTTTGGGGGTGGGGATTTGAGCCATTTTAGTTCACATCCGACAAAAACAATTTTACTTTTAATGGGATCTGTTTTGTACTCCTAAATGCAAATATTTCTAAACAATGTGAAATTGAGAAATGGAAGAATTTTTGCTATACAAGTCAATGCATGGCATTAAAATACATTAGTGTCGATAAAAGAGCATTTTTCTCACTACATACTGGCTTTATATTCATAGTGCATTGTACTACATACTACTACATACTGATTTGAAATGGATTGTGCTGTCTGAAACGATTATCCAATTATTTAAAGTCAGAAGGGGGGTGGGGGTGGGGTGGGGTGGAGGGATCTGAGGCCTAACTAAAAGAATGTAGTGTTTTATCCTATGTTGAACTATATTGATGTTTGTCCTTACTTCAGAAAGAAAAGTTAATCTTGATGTGACTAATGAATAGAACGAACAGGACAATAATTACTGATAGGTCGTCATGGAAACATTGGATCAGACTGTTTATGCATATTAAGTATTTGCAGTGAGATGGAGGTCATTCCCTTTACATCAAGAATTGTACTGAGAAATATTAGACTAGAGTACTCCCTCAAGATGTTTAAGTCAGTCCTTCAAAACCTGCTTTGTGCTTTCTAGCATATAAAGCCATTGTATAATTCATGGGGTGACAAGCTTAGCTAGAAGCAACTTGAAATATGTCCTCCAGCTAGCTTTAAGAATAAATAGGGTGCTCTCTAGCTGTGAATACGTAAAAACACACACATCAATACATATATTGTATCGTTTATATCTTTTCAGAACTTGTAAGACATGTCCAGACATATACCTAACAACATCGATACTGTAGCAAGGAAGGAGCTTTGCTTAAAAAAATATGTCCACAATTGTCTTTCTCTCCCCCCCAAAAAAAATAAAATAAAATAAAATAAAATAAATATGAAAAAAATAGAAATTTATTATGGGGAAATGTAACTATTCTCCCAGTGAAATTGTATTAAAGTGAAAATGCCAAGTAATTTCATGTTATTTTAGTTCAACTGAACTTTTTCAGTAGTGCTATAAGCATGGTGAATTGTCTGTCTGTATATGTGTGTGTGTGTGCACATTTGCTGATGTGTGTATGTATGTATGTTAACAACTTATAAAACACAAAAATGTAGTCAACAGAAAATGAGATTTTTGGCCAAATTAGTCAACTTTTATCCTTCTTCTCACAGCTGTCATTCTTTTCCATGATTGCTCATGGGTACATTTGATGTATTTTTTCGTTTAAGTCATATATTTTTCATCATTAAATGTACAATTTGTAGGAAAATGAGATCAATAGTTGATGTTGTAATGTGTGCATACAGAATGACAAATGATTAATCATAGTACGACATTTAAACAATCTAATTAACCTTTGACCTCTTACAAATGTATCTTGCTTCTTTGAATGAATCATGGCCTGTATACATGTAGTACTAACCTTTCTGACAGATTTCTTGGTGCATTCAGGCAAGGCTGAAATCATGTTATACATATTAGCAAACAGGAAATTTTGGATTTCGGGCTACACTGTTGTCTTACTAAAAGATATTCCATTCTCATTAACGCTTTTGTAACACCAACCACATATCCAGCAACGGGAAACAATATCCCAATTTTAGTTGTAAAAACATGTTTCAATTTATAATCAAAGACACAAAATTTATCGACAAGTTTGGTTGGTACGAAAGTCTTTTATGACAATAAGATGTGCCAAGAATTATAGAAAATTATGTTTGTGATATTTTGGTGGGATGGTGATTTGTACCTTGTTATAGAAATATCAAATATTTTCCTGCCAAAATTTTGAACCAAATTTTTTGTAATTTTATAAATTTTTGTTCCAGTTCAAATCGATTTTAGTTTCATTCATAAAAATAGACCTCATTTAGAAGGTCATATAAATATTCTGGTAAATTTTTGTCATATTACAAAATAATTCAGTTTTCTCCCCACCTGAAAAAAGCCACACCCATATATTTTGCCATTGGCATACGTGGACTACACATGCTCGATTTCTGGTATTTGATACTGTTGGTAGATGGAATCTGAAAGTACTTGTGTACCACCCATGATGAGATGCGTGATTCATATACATGTATTTATTTGTAAACTAACACTTTTAATAAAAGTCACTGACCTATGTAATAAAATTTTATTTTATTTATTAATTAATTTTATCTCTTCCCTTGGGCACAAAATATTTCAACGCTGTATAATTATATTATTGAAATTGGAGCAAGTAATGTCCAAATTCATGTCTAGATAAACACTGACCCCTAAAACACATCAGTTTCAAAATGTTACATGTAACATTTCTAACCCGTTGAAGGGGATGTTTTGATAGGTCCTTTCTCAATAGCGCTATTTTGAAATGTTTTACCACTGGCTCATTCTAGGTAGGTTGCAGTCACTTCCATTTTGCGGTTATAGTTGATCACATCTGCGTTAGTATGTGCCATGGAACACGATCCTGCGAAAGTACTTTTGCAATATTGCTCGAAAGTTTGGCCACAGAGAACACTGCATGCTAGCACTTATGTAAATTACCATGAGTACGCCACACTTGCACTCACGTGTCCTGGGCTCTGTCATAGTATCCAGTCTCAGTGTGTGATGAATACCTGTGTGTCTCAGTGAGGACATTGTGTGGATCACAGGTTGTGTACATGCATGTGTGACAGTGAGCCAGAGATTGTATATGGGATCAGTTCAGCCAGCAATTATATCTAGGACTTAGGATTTGTGACATCAAACATTTGTGCAACATTTCAAGAGCTTTGAATGATTTACGCAAAGGCTATAATTGCCATAGCAACAACAGAATACCCTCACAACTACACTATACATCTAATTTCATTTATAGTCCAGTTGTACGCCATCTGTTCAACGTTATTACTACTCAATAGTATCAGTGTAACTTTTTGATATTTTTCAGTTATTTTTTCTCGATAAAAATACATATATTAACTGAAAAAGTTTAATCCTTAAACATTTTATTTATTATCCAATTTTATTTTATTCATTTTTAGATTCTTGACAAAGGTTCTTTGTACTTGTACAGGACTAAAATGTAGAAATAAAATGTTTTAAATTCAACCTCATTGGGAGCAAATTCTTGTCATTTTGAATCAAATTCATTGTCCTTTTTTAACTGAAATGACCTGAATGTTAATTTTGTTTTGTGACTACACTGGATTGATATCCATATGTAAATAGTGTGGCAAATAAACATAGAGATCTTTTACATTTTGTAATTATTTGTCAATACATTATAAATTGTGAAATGATGATAGATTAATAGACAAGTATTCTTGGGACATAAGTACAATATAAGTAAGTCTGACTCGATATATGAACAAAAATTATGAAAAAGATAATTTCATTTACCGATACCGGGATGATTATGTAAAATTGAATTTTAAATATGTATTAGCTAGTACTTGATTGTCATATTGGTTATTTGGACCATCCTAAAATGAAATAAAACAAAATACATTAAGATATTAATTTTTTTTACTTTTACAGCCATTTTTGTACTCATTATTACAGATGAAATAATTTAAACGATATTTTGATTATGTACATAATCTCATTGTAATAATATAAGTTTTGAGTATGATGTTCCTAGCCCATAAAATGACATAAATTGTCTTAATGTTGTATTGTTATTGTGTATCTAATATTTATCTAATAAAGACTGAAGTGTACTGTCAAAAATTTCAGATACAATTTTCAAATTTGTGTTTAGAACAAAAGTTTAATTTGATAACAATGGTTTACCAAAACAGATGAATTTTTATTGAAATCTAATAAATTTTAATGCCATTTTGATGTACAAACAGAACTTAAAGCTAAGATAGTTGATATGTGTTATTTAGTGTAATTTGGATAAGACACATAGATTGTTTGTTTTTCCTTGAAACTGACATGTTGATCTTCTATATAGTGTGTATACACATGTAGAACACAGCTGGTCTACGTGTAGATATAAATACTTTACAGTGTAAGTTTGTTTACTACATGTAATACAAGTGAACTCTGCAGCTGCATACTGGTATATAGTCTGGATGCCAGCAAGGTCTCTAACTACATGTAAACACGTCTGCATGGTCAGTCCCTCAGTCGGCACAAAAAGTTGTGCAACCAATCAGTGAACACCAACTGTTATAGTGATGTAAACAGTGTACTTTGGGACTCTTGGGACACTTCCAAAATAACCAATGTGACAGCTTAATGGTTCTATAATTAGATGTTATTCCCCAATATTTTTTCTAGTTTCACCAAGGAAAATATGAGTGACCTAAGGGGCCTTGCCACTATGAGTCACTAGACGAGTATTTTCTGCTGAATGAAGAAAAATATTGGGGAATAATAAAACTTTACCATTGCCAGTAATATAAAAAAAAAATCAGGGAAAGTAATGGCAATTTAGAGCGTTTTGAGTCTTATTTCAAACACAGCAGAACCTGCAATGACGTAGATACATGCTGTCGTGACATAGACGTGTGTTGTCATGATGTAGAGTATATATTCCATATTTTTGTTGAACCTGGCTTGTGCACTGTACAATTAATATTACCCATATTTGAAAGGTGCAGCTTTAGCTACCATAAGATTTACAGTGTAATTACATGACACAGTGAAAGTTCAAACCAGTGAAATGTGTGATGGATTACATTAAACCAGACTGTTTATGACCTGTGACTCTCGGCTATATATTATTTGTGTTTCATGTTTCACCACAGGGGAACCAAGCTTGTTGCTAATAGTTTATAATAAACAAACAAGTACCCAACAAAGAAAGAATTGATATCTGAATCATAACACGTACAATGTACAGTATAGACATTGATCCGTAGATTTACATGTATGTTTAGGTGAAGTATGATACAGGGTATACTGCCCTCAACCAACACATAATTGTCACTCAAAATGCATATACATACATGTACACGTGCCAATCTGATTAAAATCTGATGTGGTGAAAGCGTCTAGATGTCTTTACTTACCTCTATTTCCATCGCTTTGTGTCGTTTGTTTAGTTCCGGGTGATTGCTGTCTTTCCACCCGGAACAAAACAAACGACACAAAACGATGGAAATAAAGACATCTAGCTGCTTCAACACATCAGATTCTAATCAGATTGTTACATGTGCATGACACATATTGTATATATTAAACCACTGTGATTTTAACCATTCTACACTATGCTACAACTAGACAGATACCAGAATGAATATTTCTACTCACAGTCAAACAAATTTTTAGACATGAATTCCAAATTTTCACTGATTTCTTGTCAACGTCATCACAGGTGTACTACAATTTGAAATTCACTTTCAAAAAATTGTTTTGGCTCTGTGAGTAGAAATTTTCATTTGAACCTATACGGATGTTTAATTAAATATAGCATGCATAGGATAGATTAGACTCTCTCACAACCTAGGGAACATCGTTAGCAGAAAGCGGCAGTTTTGTTTACCTATGTCTATCACATACTTGTACTCTATCTAATGTCTTTGTACTGTGAACCCTCATTGAATAAATAGGACTAACCATTGATTGACGTGTAAACCACTGTGATATTGCGATGTTCCCTATGGTTGGCCCTATACAGTCAATGAGGGCACACAGTACAAGGATGTATGTGGTAGATATTGGTACATACAAAATAGCCCCTTTCTGCTAGTGATGCTCCCGAGGCTGTGAGAGAGTGTAAGGATAAAGATATGTTACTGAGCAAAGTAAAGTTTTAATTGTTTTAAAAGACGCAACAACCCTGCTGGTGGAGTCGAGGTGGTTTAATCATGCAGCTACAACTTACAAGTACCTCATGTGCAAAAAGACAGTATTTACTTTATATTGAAGACTGTACAATACAGAGAGGATGGCGTTGTCAAAATCAGTCTAGTTTGTACACACCCTAAAAAGATATAATGCTAGTAACTTCTACTATGTACAAGTTGTTTATGGAACTCTATTTAAATTGTGTATAATTACAGTGAAAATTTGTGTTATTATGTATATTGTATATAACTCAATGCAACAAGTTTGTGTATATTTGATATTGAGTTATACTAACACAAGTCTACTGAGATGTGAAACTAGTCAAAAATGCCAACCACTTTGTATTCTTTTGACTGCTGAATTATAGTATAACAAGGGCAGGTATCACATACCAATAGCACATGTATGTATGTCAATGGAAACAAATATAAAAATATACTACACGTTGGAAATGATAGATTTGTGTATTAACACCCAAAACAGAAACTTTACGAATTGATTTATGATTCATTTACTACTCTGGCAACCAAGGTCTCAGTTTACTAGGATAAATGTAGACACAAACTAAAACTATTGTTGTTGCATGTTGGTATCAGTTATTAAATAGAGTTGTACTCTCAATAGGGTAGCTTTTCCACAGTCACTTGTGAGCTAATATACTATTTGAGAATGGTATTATTCCAGTACAGGATGATCATAATACAAAATAATGACATTAATAGGTACATGTACGATATTTCAAAAAATACCATTGTCGGTCATTGTTGTGTATATATTGCAACAATGACCGCTAGTGGTATTTTTTGAAATATCATAATAACGTTGTTATTTTGTATCATCCTGGACTAGAATAATACCATTCTGGAATAGAATATTAGCTCACAAGTGACTGTGAGTTGTTCTAATGATTTTAATGATCTTGCAGTGTACATTTTTGGAGACATCCAGTGTTTACATTATCTTAATCACAGGGGTATTATATCCACATAACAAGGACACTGCTATGGCCCACTTGTGTACCATATCAAACAGCAATAGTTAATTTTGTGTTTATCTTAAAACCTGAGACCTCAATTGCCAGAGTAGTATGTCAATGTTTATATATCACTTGCTACCTCAGTAGGATGGCTTTCATAGTGTGTACTCAGTTTTCATAACTTACATGTCTAGAGGAAATAGTTTGTTTACAGTGAAAACAGATATGGTATGTCTTGGTATGGATTTCATTGGTTTCAAATATGTCAAATATCATATCTTATACTAGAGTATGTGTATATTATGTGAAGATTTTTTACTAAGAATATTATAAAACCTTGAAATTTTTTGTGCAAGATTTCTTTTTGCTTATTTCGCTGGAAAGCAAAAACATGAAAATCCGTATTGGCTAAAATGCCTCTAAATAAATTTTACCTTGCTTAGTAATTTGTAAGCGTAGTCTTTGAGAAGTACATTGTAGTTGAAGACTGTAAAATTGCACAATTTTATCATGGTTTACAGTTATTTGTAGAAATATTGACAAGTGGGGTTTTCCTGTATTCTATATGTAGGAACTATTCATGTGGTGTTGTGTATTCAAATGGGGGTAGGAGGGTAAAGGGGAGTGGAGTGGGTGGGGGTGAGGGTGAGATGGGGTGGTACATTGGTGAATGATTGTCTTCTATGAATCTGATGGATTTGTCTTGTTCAGTTAAATAAAAAGAATAGTGTAGCTCTGATTGTGTCATCCTTTCTAATTTTTTTTCTGCCAATTTGAACCAATTTTTGTGAAGTTTGAAAAAAAAAAATATCTTGAAAATTACATGATAATCAAACGGTTTCAAAATAACACAAAAAATGAAGATGTTATACCCTAAACTGTAAGAAAATCCTGTATTTGTGAAAAGTACATGTATGTAATCAGAACTACATTATTTTGTATCCGTCATCTATATCTTGATGTGTAATTTTGTTCTTCTTTTCTCCACTGACTTTAGGGTACATTCAGCAATATCACATCACTGACAAACTTTGTCCTGGATCCAGCATTCATCTTTATCATTGTTGGTGCCATTATTTTTATACTTGGATTCTCAGGTTGTATTGGAGCACTCAGAGAAAATGTCTGTCTTCTCAGATTTGTAAGTATCATACACTTAATAATCGATTGTCCTTGGTAAGGTTTTGGAACCCTGGTAACAGAAAGGGAAAACCAAGTAAAACATGCATACATATCCATACATTTGTACCTTGTACAATAAGTTGGGTTGAGAGTCTCAATAATATACCTTTAGAAATTAGATAGATTTTACTTTCTGTATATAATGATGTTAATCCAAATGCTTTTATTGTTAAATGTGGGATTTTTTTGTTGTTGATTTTTTATGGATGTAACTTTTTGCTATTTCTTGCTATTGCTTTCACTCCAAAAAATACAACAAAATGTAAACTGTTCAACCCTTCAAATGCATTTACTTTTCTAATAGTCATTGAAGGCACTGTGTACACTCAGTCACTGACTTGATGTCCATGTGTAAACATTCAATCCTTTGAATTAGCTGAATGACCTGTGTACTAGTCATTGATGGTATTGTGTACACTGACTTGATGTCCATGTGTAAACAGTATGAATCAACTGAATTACCTGTCTACTAGATATTGATGGTACTGTGTACACTGACTTGATGTCCATGTGTAAACAGTATAAATCAACTGAATGACCTGTCTACTAGATATTGATGGTACTGTGTACACTGACTTGATGTCCATGTGTAACCAGTATGAATCAACAGAATTATGTCTACTAGATATTGATGGTAGTGTACACTGACTTGATGTCCATGTGTAAACAGTATGAATCATCTGAATTACCTGTCTACTAGATAGTGATGGTAGTGTACACTGACTTGATGTCCATGTGTAAACACAAGAAATATATTGTCCAGACCATTTGAGCATGTATCAACAAATTGTCAACATGTTTGATGTTTAATAGGGTGCTAAATTACAGAAATAAACAAAAGATATAAAAACTATATTCAACAAAAACAGAGACTTTATTTACCATAAATCTATAGAATTACATATTTATTCAATTAGTATCAATTTGTCATATTGTTAATGACAGTGTTATTTGTTATATGTTTGCATTTCATTAATTATTTGTACGTTATATTTAGAGACTAAAATCAGTCGTCACTTGTCATTGTGAATATATACTGTAAACCGGGACATTTTTGCTAAAGACTTATTTTCACTTATTTTGTCAAAAAATAAAAAATAAGTAGTGACTAAAATGCCTTCTTGTATATTAACACAATGTAACAGTCTAGTAATTTATAGTAAAAATAAATAAATCACATTTCAGAAATATATGTTTTGAAACATAGAAATGACTACCTTGACATAGATACTGTGTACTAATAATAGACCATTATAGAAATTACCATATGAAATTAGAAATCTTTCTATGACATCGTATACGCCTGAAGCTGTATTTTGGTGCTCTCCAACTGAACTATAGAGGGCGCCATCACAAAATTCCGACAATTTACTTCAACAGAAAGATATTCATTGTTTGTAGGATTATACTCCTTGCTCGTGATACAACAGGTGTGCCAACAGTGATGTATACTAAAGTATTTTAATCTAGCAAATACTCGAGTCAGTAAATTGTACCCAATACTAATATTCTGTACTTATTTTGTTTTGTTTCTATAGTATAGTGTAGTTTTGGGTATCATTCTTTTCGCTGAGTTAGCCATTGGAATTCTGGGATTTGTATATAAAGATTGGGTAAGTACAGCGTTGGTAGCACAGTATCTTTTGATATACATTTGTACTGTGTATCTTTTAATCTTATCATTCTATCTCTCTCTATTATACATTATAAATTTGTCTATAAGTTATGTATTTCTTCATTTCTTCATGTGTATATACATATATATATATATATATATATATATATATATATATATATATATATATATATATATATGTATATTATCCTATCTAGCTGTCATTCTGTCATTCTGTCTCTGTCTGTCTGTCTGTCTGTCTGTCTGTCTGTCTGTCTATGTCTGTCTGTCTATATATGTCTATCTATCTGTCTCTGTCTATCTGTATCTATCTATCTATCTATCTATCTATCTATCTATCTATCTATCTATCTATCTATCTATCTATCTATCTATCTATCTATCTATCAGTAAATATGCATCTATCATTCCACCAATTTGCCAATCAAATCCATCCATCCATCCATCCATCCATCCATCCATCCATCCATCCATCTATCCATCCATCCATCCATCCATCCACCCACCCACCCATCCCTTTACTAGATGTGCCTCCATCTACTGATCAAGTTCATCCATCTAATAGTTACACATTTTTTTACTATGTGAAAGTTCAATGGTGTTAATACCCTTGCTATCTATTACTTTAAATTAAACATCAATATTTGTAATACCAGTAGTACTCAGAATGAAATTCTGTTAAAATATTTGATGATATAAATAAAGCCTGCTAGTCAGTGATCTTTGTACACTTACTAAACAAAAAGACAAACAATCTGTATTTGATGCTGTCTTTTCACACTATCACTTAAACTGTATATAACCTACATGACTATATTTTATCTATTTATATTAGGTGGAAGATAAAATTGCTGGTGGAATAACTAACATCATTGTGAATTATCGTGAGGATCCTGATTTGCAAGATTTGATAGATGGTATTCAACAGTCGGTATGTATCCTACGACAAATGGGATTTCACTCACTAATAAAAACAACGTTTTTTCCTCGAGTCAGAGATGTAAAGAGAAAATAGTAACGTTATAGGAATTGGAGGTCAGAAATACAGTGTTATGGAGTTGATTTTGAGCCATATGATAGTTTTACAGAATATTAAAAGTAGTCCACATGATAGATGTAAAATTTATTCATGAATATGAAAACTAAAATCAACCATATATTTCATGATTCAGAACTTTTGTCATGAAGAACTGGGTAAGGAGGATATTGAAAGTGTTGCTACAGAACTGAACAATGTATTACAAGGTGCACATTCTGGTTAGAAACCCACTTCTGAATAGCGCCCCCAGTGGCCAGACTGATATTGTTTATTTTTCAGTGACTGAAATATTGTGTACTGATCTTATTTCTTTCAGTTGCAATGTTGTGGAGGAGCAAGTTATCAGGATTGGGAAGTCAATGTGTACTTCAACTGTAGTATGGAAGAAAGAGGATCAAGGGAAGCGTGTGGTGTGCCTTATTCTTGTTGTATTGAAGCTGAAGTTGTAAGTCTAGCAATATTATCATGGGTAATTGTACATGCAGTGAGGGGAGGGGGAGGGGAGGGGGAGGGGAAGTGTTACCAAGCAACTACTCATCATAATTTGAAACCACACCAACCATTCAACCGTACTCATCAACATCAACAAACATCTCAAATATTTGTAAATACTAGTTAAAGGGACACAGTTTGTTAAATTTTGTGTCTTTATCAATCTACTTCATACAATAAATATCTAATTTTTTTTGGTTTTACAGGATAACGTTGTCAATACACAGTGTGGCTATGATGTCAGAAAGTCAGAATTTGTAAGTATACATTCCTCTATTATTTCATTAATTTCATAATGTCTCTTTCTTGTCTCAAATTCAGATTTTTATCAACTTGAAAAAAACTTGTATCTCTTTCATATTTGTAAAAACAATAGTATAATTTATTTCAAAATATGAATTATACTGTTTATTTTTATTCATTACTTCCATGTTTTTAAAACCAAATTTTACTTATTTTCATTGGTCGTTTATATTTCCATATGTTGTGTTTTGTATTGGTATTATTGTCGTGTTTCTGACTAACCCAAAGTTTGATGAATTTTTTTGTGTGGTGTATGTGATTCACTTTTTTTTATTGTCACTCGTTAGAAATTAAAGTGAGAAGGATTGTATAATTTACTTTGTAATTATATTTTGTTAGTCTGTACAATCTGTGTTTTTGTTAAGAGATGATAAAAATCATGTTTGTACATGTAAGGGGTAAGATGAATATAACCGGTAACACTGAAGTAAAGCACTTTCTCTATGTGCTACACTCATTTATAGCATTCATATTACAACTAGTAACACCAAAGTAAAGCACTTTCTCTATGTGCTACACTCATTTATAGCATTCATATCAAGTGTAAAGGTATACTGTTTCATTTGCTAATACAATGAGTAATACTGAAGTAAAGCACTTTCTCTATGTGCTACACTTGCTTATAGCATTCATATCAAGTGTAAAAGTATACTGTTTCAATTGGTTTATTTACAAGCCTAGCATGTGGCCTTTCTAATGTGGTCAATTAGCAAATGAAACAGTATACTTTTACACTTGATATGGATGTTATAAATGATCGTGGTACATACAGAAAATGCTTTACTTTGGTGTTATGGGTTGTAGTTCAATGTAGTAGGATAATAAACTAAATTCTTTTAATTTGGGGTTGGGAGGTTGGTCCATTTTAGTTCTCATCCCACAAAAATGATTTCACTATTAATTTGTTTTCTACCAAAATGAAACAGCAAAACAAAATCAGAGATTGTGATATAAGCAGGGTACATGTATTAAATAGGGATAGTTCTGAAATGATGGTCTGACATTAAAATAACATATCTGTTTAACAAAAGATAAATATGAACTTGTATATTGGTGGTAAACATCTTGCTAATGCAACTTGTAGGAACTATATTTTGGAGAAAAATTATTATAATTTTTATATTTTTTTATATCATATTTTCAATAATATGTAGCATTATCGTTCTAACTTGAAACATGGGAAACATAAATTATAAAATTGCTTGCATTCTTGTGAATGTTTATAGCGTATATAAGATCAAATTTTTCAAAAATATGTAGAATTCTAGTTGATGTGATAATTTTTAGCATGGGACAACAAAAATGATCACTGTTCACTTCTATATTTTCTTCTCAATAACATGAACACTCTCACCTTATGATACAGTTCACCCACAGGTCAAAGGTCATGAGGTAGAATTTGTATTTGCATACACAATACACTTTTATATTCAAACTACAAAGTGCATGGTTGATTGACCTTTGCTTGACCTTTACTTGACCTTTCACCTCAATTATTCATTATTTTCCTCTCCTTGCAAGTTGGTCAACTGTAAAAGTAAAATTTTGTAATCTCTGATTTCTGTGATTTTTCATAACAATTTCTTTCACAGCAAGTCTGTAGTCAGAATGATACCATTTTCATTTGACCTTTGACCCATGAATTAGTTTAAATTTTTTCTAAAATGTTGCATCTTAAATGTCTAATTATATTGTATTCATCCTAGCCTGTAGCTATTTTCACTTTTACGTGGCTTTATATGGCATGTTTATGCTATAGTTTGGCTTGCTAAAGTTTTTTGTTTTGTTTTTGGCAATAAAATTTCATAATGAAGCTTATCTGCAATATTCCATATCTCATCCCCATGTGTGATTTTTGATAAAAAACATAAGAAATTATTCAATGCATTTTTATCTACAACTTATTCTCTTCTTCAAGACACTGTTTTATATCTTATATCTAATGTAAACACACATGGATGAAATGATGGAGTGGTACAATGCTGTTGAACATGTATAGACATCTATTTGAGAAAAATTATTGATATGTTATACTGCCCTCTAGTGTCTGAGTTGATCCACTGTTGTCATTTTTGTTAACTTTATGCACTATTAAATCTTATCCATGAAGATAAAAATTAAAAATGCAAAAGTTCAGAAAATGCCTACAATTTTAGTTAGATTATGCAGAGCATTGACGAAAGGAAGTAATACACACCATACTAAAGTACGTATTTTAATATTTTCACCTGGAAAGTTGACCAAAAAAGTTCCAGAATCATATGTGCTTTGCAAATGCATTTTTGAACTAAGAAAAGAAAGATGTTTGCTGGCAATTTATTCAAAATCTCGAATCAAATTGTAGGGAAATAAGTTGGTTGTACAAATACATTTCTCCCTATATGCATCATGTTGGGTGTATGTATGCGGTGTTTTTTGTTTCAAGGTGGCTTGGTTGGTGCTCAGAGGTGATGGGTCAATATGTTTGCAGTCTAGTTACGATACTAATTATCACATTTGGTTGAATATGGTGATATTGTTACACTGCCCTCTAGTGTCTGTGTTGATACACTGTTGTCAATTGTGTTTACCTTGTGCACCAATCTTTAAACAGTTCTGGTTCTCTTCAGAGGTGGAATCTGTCAGAGGATTGTAATGTATTTCTATTCTTCTGATGGTATAGCTGTAATGGTAGGAAGTAACTGTGTTGAGACGTACAACATCACTGGACTATCTCACATAAGATTCAACCACTTCTTGAGTTTACAGTGGTTTAGAAATCACTAGCTTGACTTTGCTTAATAACAGAAGAGAAGCATCAAATCATTAATTAACTTATTACATTCATTGTTACCATGGCTACAACCTCTATCCTGTCATGTACATTCCCCTCCTATTTCTCTTTTATCATCACCACCACCACTATTGCCATCATCATTATAACCACCACCAACACTGTTTTCATTATTCCAACCATCATAATCCCCATCATCATAATCCCCATCATTGCTGTTGTCATCATTATTACTATTGTTGTGATCATCATTACCACCATCACCCCCATCATCAACACCATCATTGTTGTTGTCACTGCCATCATCATCATCATCATCATCCTCATCCTCATCCTCATCATCATCACCACCACCACCACCACCATCATCATCATCATCATCATCATCATTGTTGTCATCGTCATCATCACCACCACTACCAACACTATCATCGTCACCACAACCACCATTATTGTCATCTTTATGAATACTGTTTAATAATTCAATTTTATTGACCGACATACATTATCAAATTTTCATAATTTTCATGTAATAGTTTTTAAATACAGGAATAAAGTCAGTCCTATGGCTAGAAACTTTGATTTCAACCAAAACACGGTATTAAATAAATGAAGAAAAATTGCAAACTATATTGTGTAGTCTAACTCTATACCAATCTGATTAAAATTTGATGTAGTGAACTAGGTGCAATTTCTTTATTTATTTCTTACCTTTATTGTCGTTTGTTCTTTTCTTGTTCTGTGAGCACCTGATACCTACAGCTGACACAATACCAAAAAGGTGTTCTAGTGTCAAATGAGAGCACTGAGGGAATTTACTCAATGAATGAGAACGCATAATGAGCTGACACATACCGTACAGTACTTCAGAGTGCTCTGTTTGAAAAGAACTCGAGCACAGAACACAGACAACGATGTTATTGTTTTTATAAAAAAAGAATATCTTCTATCTATACAGGACACTTCATGTACTCTTTACTATTATGTAAATCTTTGTTTGTTCATTCACCAGCTGTATACCACCATAATTAGTAGTAATCAACAGTAGCGTAGAAAAGTTCTAATGTTGATGGTTTTGATTTGTTGAAGGATAACACAAGGTCTGAGATCATCTTTGAAACAGGCTGTGTGCCAGCATTTAAGTCTTGGCTTGAGACAAATCTGATCATCGTTGGAGCTATAGCCATTGGTATTGCATTATTACAGGTATGTTATTGACTACTGCACACACTGGCATAATAGTATGTAACTGGTTTGAGTTTTCACTAAGATAATAGTGCCTATGATAATATATAGTGACTGTAATGGCCTGGCCTGGTCTGGTAGCCCCTGACTCAGACAAACAGTCCATAGACACAGACACTTACAGATAATAGTGCCTATGTTAGTCACTGTAATGGCCTGGCCGACCCCTATCCAGACAAACACAGACAGACAGACAGACAGACAGACACACCCTCACACAGACACACACATCGTCACACATACATACACAAACACACATATACACACACACATCCTCACACACACACACACACACACACACACACACACACACACACACACACATACAGACAAGAATACATAAACATAAGAACTGGGGAATTAGGAGAGAAATATGTTTGTGACTTTGAAGTAAGTAGTGGTTGACAACCTCTCAAAGGTGGACAGTTTTGAGTCCTAGTTGGTCTCATCTGCCAGCCAGCATTTGGCACAACCCTGTGCACACACACACACACCCACACGCACACGCGCGCACACACACACACACACACACACACACACACACACACACACACACATGTGTACATTGTACATGCTCATCACTTGTAAATCTTCTTTTATTATCTCAACTCACATAAAAATTACAAGTAAAGTGATTCCATTTTCAACAAATTTATTTTGGCACACAAAAAATTTTCATTTTGGCAAAACAAGCTAAATTTATTTATATTTATAGCTAAAATACATACTTCCACAGTATTTCCTTTTTATGTGAGATTTCTAACTATCTGTTGATTGTTTTTTTTTCAGATCTGTGGAATCTGTTTTGCACAGAACTTGGTCAATGATATCAGAGAGCAAAGGGCCAAGTGGAGGTACAACTAAAGAATCAAGGGTGGTTGCACTCCTGCTGTGGAAGAATTAAAAAAAAATATTAAGAAGAGAAAAAAAGTGATTTGTATGGAATTGTGAATTCTGCAGTTGTTGTGCAGTCACCTTTTAGTACTGGGCATCAATAGTGTACTACTGTTCTGCTGCATGTTAAAGTAACACAGTCTGTAAATTTGTCGTTCCTGGTAGTTATTCTTGTTCTGTATTGAAATATCTTTAGGTCAAACTGTTCAAACATATCGCATCATTACTAATGAAAATTGCAACTCACAGAGTCAAAAATTTCTTGGAAGTTAATCCCCAAATTTTTGTAGAGTAGAGTCACAAGGAATTTAGATACAAATTTAAAATTACATTATCATAATAAATACTATTTTTTGGTACCAAAAATACTAGAAATGTTTTAAAAGTCTTTCTGTGGTGTACATATTTTTGGTACCAAAATCTACTAAAAATATCACAATTTGGTTTATGACAATTTGTTTTGTGATGTATATACTCCAACTTGAGATTTTCAATTAAATTTCAGTATGTTTTATGAGTATGTGTATATTGTAAACTGACTTTTAACAAAAAATTGGAATTCAGAATCAGTTACAGACTGTGTTACTTTAAGTTTATGATTTATTTGTAGTGGACCTTCTTTTTGGCATATATTTTTGAAATGCTAAATGTAAGATATAAGATTTGATATTTGCTGCTTGCTACCCAGCCTTTGTTTTGTTTTGCTTATTTTATCCCAAAGTTTCAGATGTTATGGAATATGTTCGCATGTTTTGTTACTTATGCTTTATGGTCATATTTCTGAATTTAAAAAAAAAATAAGTATGGGTAATTTTTTGTTTTGTTAAATTTTCAAGATTGAAAAATGGATGTTAAAGACAATATATAAAAACATTCATGCATACATACATACATACATACATACATACATACATACATACATATACATACATGCGTACGTACATACATACATACATACATACA
The DNA here is from genome assembly GCF_964340395.1 of Glandiceps talaboti. NCBI lineage: Eukaryota > Metazoa > Hemichordata > Enteropneusta > Spengelidae > Glandiceps > Glandiceps talaboti. The sequence goes on from NC_135570.1 coordinate 10,255,910, forward strand.
TACATACATACATACACACACACACATACATACATACGTACATGCATACATACATACATACATACATACATACATACATACATACATACATACATACAATGTATGTACATACATACATACATGCAAGCGTGCGTGCGTGCACGCATGCATGCATGCATGCATACATATATACATACATACACATAAATACACAAATGCTTTCCTAACCCTTTTTCCCTATTTTTTTGTTCTTTTTTAGTTAAATATAGATGTGCATGTTTTGATAAAATGATTATTTGCATATAATTAGCAAGTTGCAAACCCTTATATTGCATGGTTTAAATTCCTCCTCAGTCGCAGACAGTATACAAACGTATTGATGACCAGTTCACAGCACTATATTCTTTGTTGAATCTGCCCTTTGCCTTTCTGCGATAGTCGCATGTCGTATTATCTGTGTCTCTGTTTGCTTTGGGTGTGTCACCCCAGCAAATTGAGATACAGGTATTCCCATGCACGCTGTAAGACTGTAACCCCCTGCAATTTGAAGTGGTACAATCCAGCCATTGATCATTATAATATATTGATTGAATCGTACCATTATGATCAAGGGGTGATCAGTTCATCTACAAGAAGGCCAAGTACAGAATGGCAATGATAAATTTACATGAGACAAATGAGGCTGTCCTTTTAGGGGCTGGACAAGTATTTCTTATAGAGATTTTTACGATAGATTTTATGCTTGTTGGGCCTTCAGGGTTAAGATTTTAACCAAATACACTACAATACATTATATATAAATGAGATAGGGAAATCTATATAAGGTTAAACCTGTACACGTATTTTATGTAGCACCATGATAATTTAATGGGAATGAACTAGCATCTGTTTCCAAATTACTAAATTATTGAATGCCATTTTTAGACTGAGATAAATCAAACAAATGGTACAAATTGAGCTAAATTTAGTTACCATGGTATTATGGAAAATTCTCTACCTTTGACCCAGAATCTAACATAATATCAGATAATGTGTAATGTTGTAGGTTTTTTTGCTCTAAAGAAAAACTGTTTGATGGTGTATTTGTGAAGTCCGTGTATTTTCTTTGTCTGATTGCCATTTTCAAAGCAAGATATGTTATATTTTGATGTGCAGCTTCGTGGGATTTATTCACACACAAAAAATAAAACTTATGGAAATAGTAATATCCTATCTACATATTGCATCTTTATTTTTATTATACTTTATGAGGTTTTTTCAAAAATTTATCTTAAAAAGACAGGGTTATGGTTTATATTTCTGTGGTTGAATTGATATATTTTGATTCTGTTATTGATAGCATAATTATTATAATCTAATAGTATTCATAATTCATTTACCATATATGGAAACAAGGTCTGTGTAATACATGTATCTGGGTCACTTGTTCATCTGTTACCAAATATGGAAAATACATTTTCCCTTATATGGTATTAGGGATACTTATTACCAAATATGGAATTGGTACTCTGCCATATATGTTATCAAGGTACCCAAATATGGTGAAAGTTGTTTCGCATGTGAAACCTGAATGTCACATAGTTTCAAACACTGATCAAAAAATGGTTGAATGATATTTTCAAATGTACTTAATGTAAGAAGTTGGGTACATTTTTACAGCGAATTCATGTGTCAGGGGTTTAAATAAATGATTGGTAACTGATGTACTACACATCATATTTTTTCTAAAAGTATTTTGACAGCTGTGAATAACATGCTGAATTTGAATTTAGTAGGTAAAAATGTATACAAGTACATTGTACATATTGAAATACAAGGTATAAAAAGTCACCGAGGCTGACACATAAAAGTATTTTAAAAAACACTTATTTCCAATGTGGTCCTCATAGGGTAATATTCAAAACACTGCATTAAACAGTGGTATAGAGAAAAGTGTATTACAATAAACATGACAGAAAACTAATTAGAGTAATAAAATACACAAAAACTAGACCTACAATAATAAAACGATCTAGCATGAATAGTTTTATGTTCACACATACAACAGACATTGCCAAACTTTTGACTAGATTAACTTCAGTATCATAAATTTACTCTTTGTGTGTTTTTTGTTGTATTTATATCATAGTACTGAGTTGCAGTATTTTAGTCAAGTAGCACGTTAAGATTTACAATATAGTTGCTTTTATACAAATTTTAACTTTATCGTGGTTGAGAACTGTTTAGAGCTTGCCAAACACAAAAATGTTTTGGAGGGCTTGCTTTGGTTTTCTCTCCATCTGTATTATTAGTAATTTTGTGACATGTACTTGTAGCTATGTCACTTGTTCTAGTATTTTTTTTCCTTGTAATTCTGCCACATGTATCATTACTTTTGTCACATGTACCAGTTAGTCTGTCACATGTACTGGTAACTCTGTCACATGTACCAGTTAGTCTGTCACATGTACTGGTAACTCTGTCACATGTACCAGTTAGTCTGTCACATGTACTGGTAACTCTGTCACATGTACTGGTAACTCTGTCACATGTACATGTGATTCTGTCACATGTACCAGTGGTTCTGTCATATGTACCAGTAGCTATCATAGTATATAATCTGCAACTCTCTATATATCTGTCACTGTGACATCTGACATATCTTACTGGCATTTTATATCATAAAACTGTTATTAATATTATGTCAGCCTTCATTATAGAAACTATGAGTATATATTACATGAACTTCAATTGTAACATTACTTTGCCATTTTGAATTCTAACCATATCACCTTTCACTTTCTGTCCAGCCTCACCTAGTCTCTAAGGTATGCTGTGATGGAGCGCCCTCACACATTGGTCAACCCCTGTCACTGTTGAGGGCAGAGCAACACAACGTATCTTACAGTCTAAGCCTCACCATACTACAACAAAACATTTCAACCACAACACTGTGGTCTTAAAGCGTAGTTATTCTTGACTTTCACACTTCTCAGGGTGGTGGTGAGGAAACAAAAATGAGAAAAAACGCTAAACTTTTTTGACTTTCATTTTGATGTACAGAATTTTTGACTGTGGTATATATACTGTACCTTTTCATGTATAGAATTTGATGATGGGTATGTAACTTTTTATGTACAGTCGGGAAGTATCTTTTTTGTAAGACTTTATACTCTCATCATATTCATGGGTGGACTGATATGACAAACTTTTGTATTTATTCTTAGAAGTGGTGAATTTCTTGTCAATTCTTTTTAAAGTGGGCTTTGTAAACAGGTGAATAAACATGAATATAAAATGTACTCTTGTGTAGGTGTGTTTTATTGTCCAATCTGATTAAAATGTAATGTGATGTGATGTGACTTTATAGTATCGTATGTTTTAGATTTTTATAGTTCTGGGTGATTGTCACCTTGGGGAGGTGGCAAACACGTACAGAACAACAAAACGAAAATAAATAACAAACAATGAAGGAAAAAGAGGTAAAAAAACGAAAGATTTAATCAAATTGTTTATTGTCATACTTTCATTGGTATATTAGTAAAAGCACTTCACTGAGGTAATACCACATAATAGCATGCCTCTCTTTGTGGTGATGACTTGACAATGTCCAGCGTAACTTAGTCTAGTTCCTGATAACCATGTTCCAAAAACTACTACTTTATCTTCACACATTACATTACGTTATCTTCACACAGTAATGTGTGAAGATAATGTAGTGTAAATCGGAATATGGTTGTCAGCAATTAGACTATCTATACTATTACATATATGTACAATTGGGAACAAAATTTTCAAAAAACAATCAGGTTTCATCAAGTTGAAAAAGATAATGCCAACACAACCCCAATGTCACTTAGTATATGTACAGATTTACTAGATCTACTATAATGAGGATTGAAATACAAATGTACATGCTAAATAGTTCTTTATGGTTTGCCCATATTCTGTCCAAGTGTGGTCACAGTTCACTATGCTTACCACACCCTTTTCAATTATAAACTTCCCACTGCAAGCATTGTGTTCTGATTTACTCATGTACTCATTTACCGTCTATTGGTTCCTGGAATCTTGAAGACACCTACGTAGAATCAGATGCACCAATCATCGTCGATTTGTGTGACAATGTATGACGTGACGCGAGATTCGCTCGTTTCGATGACGTAATTACACTATTCTTCTGCACCGCACTTTGATTGGTTTTCAAATAGTCACATGATGGACACTCCCCCATAATACCCCTGATCGATTCTCCGGCGTCTGCATACGAAATAACTGTTGACTTTAACGCTGCCGGTAATACAAGGGTGGTTTTAGTCCGATTTAGTCCTAAATTATTGACATTAATGAATTTCAGGTGATTTTAGTCTATTTAATATCATAAGGAGAACGTTTTTAACCAGATTACAGATATGCTACGTTGTGCATCGAGGGTATTTTCAAGTCAACGACAGCAACTCGTTCGACTAACCTGTCCGGCGTCGTCAGCCCAAAATGTTACATCAAGAAGTCTGTGTAAGTAGAATTCTGTTCAATATTTTTATCAGAATATTTTTTAAACGGGCACAGAAAAGCAGATCTTGCTAATGTTGAATAACGCCCGTGAGATTTTCAAGGTCGTCGCGTTAGGGGCACGGTGCATACCCAGTCAACCCGTGGTGTGGTGTGTATTTGCCAATGGTCGTAAAGTGTACACAAGTTTGACCTCTTCTGTACTTGACTTGATTCGGTTTAATATTATAGAAAAAAAATTCGCAATTCAGACATCTTGCTCAGTTTACCATAAGACTGTGTTATTATTATTAGTTAAAAACCACTAAAATGTCGGTTACGTTTTGCGTCTTTATGTGTGTGGCCTTTCACACACAGCTGTGGCAGTGACGTACCAGTATTGCATTGACAACAGGAAACGGTTTGGTTTACATAAAATTCTCGGCCGGTGCCGGAATAACGCGAGTATTTTTTTTCATTGTACACGTGCTAGATAGAAGATAACCATCTACGAATGCTTACGTGCCGGTGTGTGACATTTTGACCTAAATTTAGGAGTCAAAACTTGTGAATATTGGCAATATGTATACATGTAATTGTAATTTTCCCAGTTGACCGCTATGTGATTACACGTACTTTAACTCGAAGAATATGTTATGTAATTGTTTTTGTTGAAACAACAGAACACACAGCCGTGATAATTAGTTCATGCATATTAATGATGTTGCCGTTAGAGAAGTTTGAGCACTTTGTATGTTGATTTTGTCCATCAGAGCCTGTGTTGTCATCATATATAGTAGTATAGTACACGAACTATTTATGATGATTTACTAGCACAGGATCATAAACTTGTTGAAGCTCTTGAAATGAAAGGAAGAAGTAGAGAATGAAAAAAACAGGCCAGATATAATATATAGCTAATGAATCACCCAATTATTTTAAATATCATTAATCTAAATTAATTTCAGTTTAATTAATTACTTAATTTTAATTAAATTTATCTTACATTTGGTTTATTGATTGGGTTTTCTGTCATTCCCAAATAACATTCAACAATCAAAAACCATGATCAAATACATTTAGTCAAATTGAAAGTGTTATACAATAATACATACTAAGGTTGACAAGTATACATTCTTTCATTTGTTGTCCAGAAGTACATTTCAGTTCAATTTTTGTGTCAGCTGGTATGCAAAGCATCCCAACCAGTATACTAGACACTTGAATTTTTTTAAAAAGATGATAACACCATGTTATCATTGTGTTCATTAAGACCCATATTAAGTCTTCTGACTGTTGATACCATTGTTTCTGTTCTTATCAGCTTGATTTTAACTTAGTGTATTAACCTGTCACAGTACGGTGTTAACATTACTGCCTTCTGTAATTTGTACTCAGCAAAACTTTTTTTTTTGTATTTGTGATTTTTATTTAGTACCCAAAGATTGATGTACATGTTGTCTCCAAGCTTAACACTTCAGATTTCTGTCAACAGAAAACAGTTTTCAAAAAAAGTACAGTTATTCATAGATGCTGAGTTTAAATATGTTATCAGAGGAATCCACATAGAACTTTAGGAAAGGAAGTAATTGTTGATTTTTCTGAGCATTAGTCACACAGCAAACCGAAAGTCATTTCTCCATCTATTCCTAGGCTTACAAATATTTCATACAGTTAATATCGACATAGCCTGGAATCCATGGAAATGGGGGTTTTGAATTCATTATTTCCCCATGAGGAAATCAAAATGCAAAATCCCCATTCGTCTGAATCTAGGCTAATAAAAAATATTATTGACGAGACACATATCTTTCTTTGATAAATCCATGTTACAGGGTTTCAGGTAAAGGTCATAATTTGTATGTTTGGCAAATTCATGTTTCAGGGCTTCAGTTAAAAAGTCATAATTTGCATATTACTTTGTCAGCTGCTGTGTACTACGATTACTGTTTCTCAGGCATAAATTTCATGTCTTTACAGTGAAAATGACAATATCCCTTCTCAAGGTCAAGGTATTTACCTCCTAAGTTTGATGTAAACACATACAAAAACAACATTCACTAACACAGCTGAGCTATATGAAGTTTCCAAAACATTCTTGACAGTGCTAGCATTTGCAGGCCAGGTATAGTTGCCAGCACACTGATTACCTTCATTGCATGACCCCTCCCCCCCACCCACGCACGTTATTAGCATAATTCAGATGGTATGAATTAATTTGAAGGATATATGTATGTGTGTATGTATGCGTGTGTATATGTATGCATGTGTATGTATGTATGTATGTATGTATGCGTGTGTATATATGCATATGTGTGTGTATGTATGCATGTGTATGTATGCATGTGTGTGTGTGTGCATGTATGCATGTGTATGTATGCGTGTGTATGCGTGTGTGTGTGTATGTGTGTGTGTATGCGTGTGTGTGTGTGTGTTGGTGGTGGTTGGGTGGACAGCAATCTAGGACACAATTTATTCCTCTTTCTCCTATTGGTATTGTTTATAAACAAAAAATTAGTAGTTGAGTGGACAAAGGAAGATGTGAAATGCTTTCATCATAATTAATTTTAATGTATTATTATGTAACTTTCAATAAATCAAAGTAAATATGAGATTATGGTAATTTCTGAAATTCAGATTTTGTTTACTTATGTAGATTCTGTTGAGAACAAAAAAACACCATTAAATATTTCATATTATATAATTTCTATAGTGTACACACTAAAATAGTACAGAATATTTGTATTGTTATGATGAATTCTGCAACCATCATCCATCATGATTCACTTCCAGAATTTATACATTTCCCATGTTTTGTGATTGCCATGACCTTTAGAACATGTCATCATCATATGATGTAAACTGTTCCAGGGATGGCAAGACTTGAAGTTTATCTTAGGGAAACCAAAGTGATCTTTACCACTCTCAGGAAGTATCAGATACTTCATTCTCAATGGGGACTCCGAGGATAGGTATACTAATGACATAGTTGAGATGATTGATGATGGACAATGGCAGTATTATTACTTTCTTGGATTTATAGCATTGAATAATTTCTACCTAGTGAAATGTCTAGTTACATAGTATGTGGACGGAGAATGAAAACCATGGATAAGTTTTTAAGCTATACATATTGATGATTTGAAAATATTCATTTAAAAGCAAAAATGAAAACCGGATGCTCTCAATAATAAAGCTGACAACTCAAAATGATTCAAATACTCTGACTTTTAGTTTCACTTTGCTTCAACAAAATATCTATTTAAGTTGTAGACTAAATAATAACCATTTCTATGTAAAAAAAAAAAGGAAAAAAAAGAAGCAGAAAGGAAAATTGTCTACTTAACTATAGCCATGTCCTAATCTGAATCAGTTGTAAACAGATTCAAACTATACCGATTCAGTTAAACATGTTTGAAATCGGTTTATGTAAACTTTGGGAAAGAATGAACTAATGGGTTTTGTAATTATGGTCAATCATCATCCAGTATTCTATAAATGGAACAAATTTGAATTATGTATAAATATTGCAGTAATGCCATGCATCTCAAACATCACATTGATGCTAAATAGGTCAGCTGTTTTGTGTTTGTTTACATTAGTTACACAGTTGTTTATTTATAGCTGTGTGGTGATATACAATGCAGTAAAGGTGGAGGATTTGTTATGTGTATTGTGTAGAGGATTTGTTTTGTGTATTGTGTACATAAAACAGTTTCCAGTGACAGTATTAGGTTATGCTGTATCCCATATTTTACCCCAAGAATGAAGAATAAATACTTCCTTGCAATGCACTCATGCTTGCAGTGTTTTCTTCTGTACTTTCACACACTATAGTTGTGAAGGTATGGTCACAGAGAACACTGTAAGCGCTAGTGCAAATACTCTGAATATGACACACTTGCACTCACCTGTAATGGGGTTCTATCATATTATCACTTGACATTGCAGTATTACAGGCATTTTTACATAATGTGTATGACATCATGATGTCAGATGATGAGTGATTCACATACAGTCTTGTCTTTGTTCTTGTAGCATCATCAGCAGAAGATGGCTCAGATGATCCTAATTTCTTTGAAATGGTAAAACAGTACTATGAGAAAGGAGCAAAGTTAGTTGTAGATGACCTTGTAGAGAATTACATGGGAAGAATTCCAGAAGATGAAAAATGGTGTCGTGTCAGAGGAATACTTGGTAGGTTAAACACTATACTCTATTAGCCTGTTTATACTTGCTGGATCCGTCACTTTACTCTTAAGACTATTAGCCTGTTTATACTTGCTGGATCCGTCACTTTGCTGCGTTCATTCACTATATCTTGGCATCAACGTGCTTGATCTGTGATTCTGCTATACTTGTTCGCTATATCTATGTGTTGGATCTGGTTAAGGGGTTGTCGGTGGCCGAGCGGTTAGCTCGTACGCCTCTTACCTCTGCAGTCTGGGTTCGAACCTGCCTGGTGTCGGCTGGGATTGATTTCAAATTTAACCAGGTCTGTATGTAAGAAGGGTGATGCTCAGTTTGACCCTGCCGAACAACGCAGGTTTTCCCCGGGTACTCCGGTTTCCTCCTGCTTCTTCAACACTAGGGTGCTGCTCTTGCGGCGACCATTGAACAAATTTCCGAATTTATTTGGACGAATAAAGATTATTATATTATTATCTGTGATTCTGCTATACTGGTTCACTATATCTACATGCTGGATCTGTGACTCTGCTACACTCATTTACTACTATATCTATTCACTGGATTTGTGACGCTGGTCTATTTTGACCCTCTAGTATGAGGTAAAATGCTATTACAGGTACTTAGAATAAGTCGACCTTCTTGGTCTATTTTGACTCTCTAGCATGAGATAAAATGCTATTGGAGGTAGCGAGAATTGTATCAGTATTAAGTTAGATTCTTATAGCTAATATAGAAATGGTGATATTTCGAATTCCATATTATCTCATATATCCTTATCACTTGTAGCGTACCTGTAGTTTGGAACTGACCATGACATTACTACAATTTCACCATATTGATTTTCCGAACGAGCAAATTTCAAAAAATTAAAATAGCAGTTAGCTGAAGCATTAGTAGTGGCTGTCCTTCAAGGGTATAGGTAGGCTATATCACTTAAAACAGTAGATACATTTCAAACTTTCAACAGCAAGAACAAACTCATACTATTTACTTTTGACTTTTATGTTGCAGATTTGATGAGGCCGTGTAACCATGTGCTAAGTTTGGTCTTCCCTGTCAGACGTGATAATGGTGACTGGGAGATGATTGAAGGCTACCGTGCAGAACATAGTCAACATAGAACACCAACTAAAGGAGGTATGTTTAACAGTGACATAGTCAACTGTTAGTGTAAAGTTGCAACATAGGTGCCATTCAGCACCAACTTAGTGAGGTACTCTATGCTGAACATTACCAGTGACAGTCTCCTGAACATAAATGTAATACCAACTGAGGAAAGTTTGTACTCAGTAGTGACCATATCTGTTCGATTGCGATTCACTTCACCCCAATTTCAACTTGCCACATTTTCAACTCTGTCCCGTTTTCAAGCTGTCCATTTCAGAAATGTAAATGCAAAATACGTAAACAAGGTAAGGCCTATCTGTACCCACTAGTGATCTTGATTTACATCTGTGCAAGTCATAAGTTGAATAACTCTAACAAAGGGCAAAAGCTATATTGACCCACTTTCTTATGGTCAGCTGTTTACTATATACACTAATATGATAGCCTTACTAGGTATAATAGTTCTTGAATTATGTCAAACACAGGCTTGATTACTGTTAGCATATTTTCTGTGTTGGTTTGTGTTACATACATGCCATTCATTCCATGAATAAATATATGAGGTCAAACTATAAATAAAACATAAACAACTTATTATGAAGGAGCCCTCGGTCATAATAACCATAGACATTTGACAGTTTAGGTAGGAATGAAATAATAACTGCAACCCTTATCTTTCTCACTGTAAAACCTTGCAAATGATGGATCAGTCAGTCGGTCAGTCAGATAAAACTTAAAAGCAGAGAAGTATACACCAGTTCTTTATAAACCTGATTTTGAAATGTGAGTTGGGGATAAGGAATGCAATCCACAGATGTAATCAAGATCATTAGTACCATGTAATTCAAATGAGTGAACAGAATTCATTGGTACATCATTAGATAAATGTATCCATGGCAACCAGGTTAAAAAACTAGATTGCTGGCGTCTGTGCTTTCATTTAAAATGCTAGAATAAATTATTTATGAAATATTAAAACATGGTTTCATGGCAATAAATCAGTTATCCATGGAATAACCAGGGTTATATGCCGATATAAAATTAATTATCCATGGAATAGCCAAGATTGTATGTGCGTAAAATCAAGCATCCATGGAATAACCAGGGTCATAATGGCGATAAATTACTACATACCAAGTTGTTAGAAGTTCCATGGAAAAGTGAGGTTTATATGATGGTACATATACTACTTTACTAAAAGCACTTAAAGTATGAAACAACCTGCCTGCTGCAAAGAGTAAATCACTTAATGCCAAATGACTAAGATGCATGAACTGTGACATAAAGCAATTAATCTAATTAACATACTCAGTGTGTTAATGATTGATGCCCTGCCTTAGTAATGAGATACCTGTATATCACATCATGCTGGCATTTAAGCTTTATACGTTTTTTTAGAAATGTGAAATTGACAGATCCTAAGGTTGATGACCTACAAGTAACCGTATACAGTGAATACAAATTATATTGAGTCACTGATCTAATGCCATAGTCTGATCATGTCTGTGGAATGAAGTCAGAGAGAATGATAAGGTCCAGGTATATTTTATGTATGCAAAACATGCATAGCATGGTGTCACTTTCTGATGAATTCATGTCAGGAATTTTGTATTCATGTTGTGTTGTGTTGTTTTGCATTGTGTTGCACTGTGTTGCATCGCATTGCATTTGCCTGTTGTGTTAACGTGTTGTGTTGTGTTGTGTTGCATTGCGTTGCATTACATTGCATTGTGTTTGGTTGCATTTGACTAGATGTGAGAGAGAGAGATCAAAGAGGAACAAAGCTATGGATAGCCTCTAGACTATAAGCTGTGATAGTGCACATGAATTTTTATAGAAAATACCAAAATTATAGACCAGGTTTAAGACATTATTTTTTACAAATCATCTCATACAGAGACTTGTTACCTGAGACTGAGTGTTTATAAGTTCTATTCTAACTGTTTATAACAGGTGTACGTTATAGTATGGATGTCAATGCTGATGAAGTCCAAGCCTTAGCAGCATTGATGACATATAAGTGTGCTGTAGTAGATGTACCATTTGGAGGTGCCAAAGCTGGTGTCAAAATTGACCCACGTAAATATTCTGAGTTTGAACTGGAAAGGATCACTCGTCGTTTTACGCTGGAATTAGCCAAGAAGAATTTCATTGGTAAGTGGTGCATGGTGTGGGTGTGTGTACAATATGTCACATCATAGACCCTTCATGTGTAGGGTCTATGGTCACATCTGTATGTTTGCTGTGTGTATGTGTACAACTAAATTGCAATGTGTATGATATAGATATAAAGCATGTTGATTACTATGGACAGTGTGATTTCTCAATCTGTACCTTGATGTTGAACAAAAAAAAATTGAGTACTATAATTCTGCAGAATTTCACAGATTGAATTTTATCTGAATGTATGTGTATATAATCTGATGAAGGGAATTACCGGTTTATGAAAAGTACACCTATTGCAAATTTTGGTTTATGTGTGTGAGACCCACAGAATAAGATTAACTGGAAGAAAGACAAAGTCTAATGCAACAGTTCCAGCTGACAGTTCTCACATATAAACTCAGATTTGCAATATTATTGTTACATACAGAAGTCCCATTTAAATGCCACTCCAGGAAATAGAGGTATTTTTATAAAGTTCTGGAGAGTCATTTCATGATTTCATATTGCATTAATTTCACCCAGTTGTGAAAAAACACCAAATTGAAGCTTTTTCACCTTTAGTGTTCTTTCAGTTGTACGTATCAGCAGACATGAATATTTATTAGATGAACACTGCATATTCATGGCTATTTATCTAAGGAAATAAGCACGTAGAGTCATGAATATTCAATGTTCATCTAATTCATAACCCCAAAGTTTATGGAAATACCTTTATTTCCTTGAGTCGTGTTCCCCTTTAAAAATGAGTGCATACATACATCATTATCATCATCAGTATTAGTAGTCCAATTTGTATTTCACAAATTAAGTCTTTGATATATCCGTTTATATGAATTCCTGTTACATTGAGAAACTCACACCTTGTCCATACTTGAGTTCAACATCACATTGCACTTCTAGGAAAGGTGTATTTCAAGTGAACTTTCTGATAAATTGTGCCCTCTTTAGGTGAAGTACAGTATGGCATCACTTTATTGAAAGGTTGAGTCAAATCAAATGATGACACTAACAGTGCACTGTAGTGACTAGTCAGATAGCTATGAGGAGAGATTTCAAAGAAAATACAAATAAAGATATTTACGATTCAGAATTACTCAATCACATCTTGATTGGTCTTCTGCATACAAAAACCTGTTTCACTTTATATGAAATTGTAAAGATGAAATGATTTAATTTCTTGCAATAAATGTGCCTCATTATGAATACAACCTTTGATCCAAGGATGTCACAACTCTATTGTATCACCAGAGGGCGCACTTTACTAGAAAGTTGTATCCAGAGTGAAATTGGTACAACATTATCACAATTTCTTGTTTCTGAAGTAACCACAATGTTGCTCAAGTAGAATCACATCTATAGTCATTGAATAAAAAAACGCTTATTCGTTAGTTTTGTACACATAGAGAGTAGTTTGTGTAAAATAACTCTCTTTATTTGATAAAGTTGATAACTTGCTACAGATAAGCAAATACTTGATATATGTACCAATTATCACTCTTGCTGGTGTACACTACAACTACAAGCAGTAGACTGTAAGATACGTTGTGTTGTTCAGCTCTGAGTGATCACTGATAGAGCAGCACAACATGTCCTATCTTACAGCCTACACTGCAAAAAATATAGCAAGAATTTGAAAGCAATTGTTTGTGTCACTAACATGATGTAGATCTTGCATGCATGAGTTCATCCTTCATGCAAATACATGGTTGCCATGGTATCCACTTGCTATAAAGCTATGCTTCAGTGTCTTGCTATTTGATCATTACCATCACCAAACCCATGACCCTTGACCTGGCACTTCTCAACTAACTATGGTGTCTGTGTAGTACCTATAGACTTACTGCTATCTGTGATGTGATATAGGCTTTACAAATACTCTGTAGAGCTTTCTCTCTTTGCCTGGTGTCGCACAACAGAATGGCTCTAAAATTTAGATTTAGATGTTAACAGAATGCAGTGTTTTGTAGCTTTGGGTATGTTGTGATGAATTTGACGTACTGTGTTAGGAAGTAGTTTTACTCGACTAAGAGAAATTACATGTAGGCTTTATATTTTTGTGCAGTCTAAATTCTTGAAATATCAGTCATTCATGTCATGGTCAGTGCAACATAGATAATTTGAGTTTCATATATAATATATGGTTATCAATCTGATAAAATGCCACTAGAGATGAGAAGTACATTCTGAATGAACCATTGCGATCACCTAGTACAACCGGTAACACTGAAGTAAAGCACTTTCTCTATGTGCTACACTCATTTATAGCATTCATATCAAGTGTAAAAGTATACTGTTTCAATTGCTTTATTTACAAGTCTAGTATATGGCCTTTCTAATGTGGTCAATTAGCAAATGAAACAGTATATTTGTACCCTTGATATGGATGTTATAAACAATTGTGGTACATACAGAAAATACTTTACTTTGGTGTTATGGGTTGTACTGGAAATGAATGCTATAAATTATTGTGGTACATACAAAAAATGCTTTACTTTTGTGTTATAGGTTGTAGATATTTGCTGGTACCCACGCATTATAAATCACAAAGGAAATGAGGGCTATTGAATTTAGAAACAATCAAGTCATTCATAGTTAGCTTTTGACAAGGAGACAAATAAAAAACACTTTGATAATCTGATTATTTTGACCAGATTTTATGAAATATGATTCTGATATGGTCAATATTGATAAGTTTATAATGTATAAATTTTAATTTAATATGTTGAATTACTAGAAAGTGTTTGATGTATAACCTTTGTCGCCATTTTAATTTACCATACCTAGTATAAACCAGTGTACCAAAAGTATAACTATCTCTGGAAATTTGTTTATGTTGGAATATAACTGAAACTGTCTTGTTGAATTTATTTATATCAGAAATATGTCTTCAATACACAGTTTGGAAATAGAAGCTGTTATTAGAATGATTCAATTATTGGTGTTAGCAATCTTGAAAGTTTTATTCTGGTTATAGATTTTATCATTTTTGATGTCAGTTATGTAGCCATCACTTTCAAGGCAAACCCATAGATGTATAGTAGTGTATTTGACTATGTCATTACAGTTATACTTTAATGAGTTGACCACTCTGCTATTGTACTTTAAAGAGGGATTATTCCAATTTGAAAGAAATAATCAATTGTTACCTCTATAGAATTGTAATAATTTATTGCCCTGCTGTCACAGACAGGTACTGTATATTAATTGAAATAAGTTACCTATCCCAGTAATGACTAAACCCAACCTCCCTCCCTTATAAGCTACCCCTCCCAGTGATGACTAACCCCCCTCTATTCTAAGTACAGGTGTCCATGTTGGTGAGCTGGTACATCCACAAGTCCAGGATTTGTTGTCTCAAATTCTCTGTTCTCTGTCTGCTTTCCTGTGTTCTGCTCTAACTACTTACCATCATACATTCTCTCATTGCAATCATCCATCCATCATTCTAATAACTGTTGATATCACACAGTTCAACTAGAACTGACACACACATACATGAAATGTATACTACCACTGTGAATGTATTTAATATTGTGTTTAAATTTATGTAAAGCTGTAGAAATTTCTTCTTTTTGATTCAGAAAATTTACGTGTTGAAATACCCACATGCTGCACACAGCACAAGTGTGTCCATAAATTATGAACCATATAATCTCAATTTCAAAATTCAAAATTTGATAATATGCTTAAACACCAACCTGCTGCACACAGCACAAATGGTGGCCATAAAATCCCAATTTCCAAATTCAAAATTTGATTTGGTTCAATGAAGTCTAGTATTTATTATAAGTGAAATTCTGTTGAATTTAGTTTTATAATTATTGTTGATATACTTTTAATAACCAGCTTTGCTTATTTTTATGAAAATTTGAAAAACCCCAAAATATGTCAAATTTCATATGAGCATGCTACTCTATCAGACTACAAGATAACCCCAATACTTCACTGGAGATCAAAGCAACTTGTTAAACTTTGACCTTTAAGACAGTGCAATATAAATATGAGCTGACAGGATGGATGTGTGGTCCATGTCAGGTATGGTATGCTGATAAATGTATTGCGTCTCTAGTTAACATGACCCAGTACAAACAAATGACAACCCGTAGTACATGTAGTCAGGGTATGTATATTATTTCACAAGCCACCCAACTACATGTCAATGATAAGGCAACATAGATAAAACAAATATGACACCCTGGTCAGTGGTATCATTAATATATGCACCTAGGAAGTAAAAGCCTTAAACGTTTGCTGTTACATTGTTCATGAAAACTCAAAACAGTTTTCAGATATAAAAAAGAGAAAATGTTGTGATCAAATTTTATGACGAGATCAAAATGATATTAAAATTATTATTTCAAGTTAAAGTATCTTCCAAATACTTTGTAAGAGATGGATTATTTGTTACAATATTATGAAAATAAGAGATACCACCCATGTAGGTAGACTGTAAGGGTGTCCTGTCATGGCATACTTTCAATACAGACTACCATTTAGGTTCATGTGGCAAAACATAGCAGGAAATACATTCACAAGTGGTAGTTAGTACATACAGTAACATTCACAGAATACAGTTATAATTAGTATGCATGGTGACATGTATATGGAATGATAGCTTTATATATATACATTGTATGTATGTATGTATGTATGTATATATATATATATATATATATATATATATATATATATATATATAATGATATATATATATATATATATATATATATATATATGTATATGTATATATAATATATATATATATATATATATATATATATATATATATATATATATATATATATTATATGTATACATATATATAATATATATATTATATGTATATGTATATATAATATATATATATCATTATATATATCATTTATATGTATGGAATAGTGATGTGATTTCATTTCTAACTAACCTGTGTTTTTTATTTATTATCATACTGACTTCAATTTATCAATATGTATAATGTTAAACGGAACATTGTTATATTTTAGAATGTTTTGATTTATGATAAGACAACTTTACTTTAGGCAAAAGAAAAATAATTGTGTGTTTCCGATAACATGGCCTTAGGGTATTGG
Organism: Glandiceps talaboti; assembly: GCF_964340395.1. Lineage (NCBI taxonomy): Eukaryota > Metazoa > Hemichordata > Enteropneusta > Spengelidae > Glandiceps > Glandiceps talaboti. The sequence continues at coordinate 10,272,913 of NC_135570.1, forward strand.
GTTGGTAGGGTGGGATTTTATTTTAATTTTATTTTCTCTTTTTAATTGTTTTTATTTTTGAAAAATATTGCTTCGACCCAAATGAAATATCGGTTAGAATACCCTTTCTGTGATATTTTGATGAAATATGTACAAAAATTGCTGGAGAAAAAAAACAGACGTGAATGAAGGTCAAGAAGACAAAGAATTTTATCTTTTTTGTTTTAAATATTTTAAAAATATTTAGGGTCGGCGGCTTAAACCAGGGTCAGTCGGGTTATCGGAAACACAATTTTTATTTTTTGCCTTGGTGTGTATTGTTTCTAATTATTCCAAATATGTTTTGTAAATTTATGCTAGTCAGTTTTCGGAATTTGAAGAAAATAAGCAATATTTTCTGAGCTTGTAATAATAACGGTTTATCATTTTACTGCAAAGCAAATGCATATTTCCATAGAAAGAAATTGTTTACCAATATATGTAGACTGTAAGATATGTTGTGTCACTCCGGCCTCCTCTCTTCCTCTCAATGTGTGAGGGCGCCCTGTCACAGCATACCTTACAGACTACAAGATATGATACTATCATTTTTACAATAAAAAAAAAACGAACAAAAAAAATTTCAAATAATTTTTACTTCTATTTATTCAAATTAGTTAGTTAAAATGCATGTTATGCTTATACTATAATGAGACTAAGTCAATTAGAATAAATAGAACAATAACAGACATTTTCTTTATTTGTATGCATGATTGTATAAAACATGCATGTTTCCTTTATTAATACGTAAAGGCAGAAAACTAATCATTAGCTGATGAATAGAAAAGAAAATGTCTTTAATTTGTACTAGACTGTTTTTTGTTTTTATACAAATGCATGTTTTCTTTTCTTAACTTCACAATACAATGTAGACTATTGAAAAACTAACATAACATAACATAACATAAACATAATAAATGTACCCTGGTACATGTACTACAAGATTTTGTTTTTGCACTCTATTTTCTATGCAATTTTGCCCCAACTACTAGGTCCTGGAGTTGATGTACCAGCTCCTGATATGGGAACTAATGAACAAACTATGGCATGGATGGCTGACACATATGCAACTACCACGGGTAGGTGTTATCTTGTATTAGGTGGTGGTGGTGTGTGTTTACCCTAATTGTGTGTGTTTGTTTGTTAAATGTGTTTGTTTAGGACCTGGTGTTGATGTACCTGCCCCAGATATGGGGACAGGTGAACTTGAAATGAGTTGGATGGCAGACACCTATGCTCACTCTATTGGTAAGTATAGCAAAAGTCAGACGTGTCTATTGTAGACCTGGGCTATTTGATTTAAAGCCACCTGGGGAGCTTCGAAGCACCTCAAGTTGCCCAACATCTGTTTGATTACCATGTGATCGTTATGTCATACTTCATACTCAGAGTTTCTTGTGAGCTCATGAAGGTTGGGGAAGCTTGAGGATTGACCTGACCTGACCTGACCTCACTGGGATGAGATTTAGTTATCCAATCTACATTTAATAAGTATTTTTCATTTCAAATTTGTTTAGACAAACCAATTTATTCATCATGTTTAATGGAATTATGGTACAGATAGGTCTTAGATTCCCTAGCGTCCCCCACAATGCATTAAACTAGATTTCATATGACCAAAACTCCCCACTAACATCATTTGTTGTAGAACCAAGTCTCCTTGGAGTGGATTATGCCAAGCCTTGTTGTAATAAGTAGTTTTTCATACCACGGCAGATCTCACGAGATCCCGCATGAGCCAATGCATTCACAGCAACCACAGGTTGTTCATGGATAGTTCATCCCAGTCCCTTAGTATTCTTACATGGTGGTACAGATGCCTGTAAGTTTTCAAATCTTGCTCAAGATGTAGAAGTTTATATGATTCAGTCCCAGGTTCTAGCATTTGTGTGAACTCATAAAAATTAGATCACAGTATTATTTGATTCAGAATCACCACCTCTTACATACAGCTGAAACAGTTTTTCATACCCAAATTTTGATCCAAATCTGACCACGGCCTTTAAGTAACTAACAGTGAAATGTTTTGTTTCCAAGGTTACAATGATATCAATGCTCCAGCCTGTGTAACTGGTAAACCTATCAGTCAGGGTGGTATCCATGGACGTATCTCAGCTACAGGACGTGTAAGTTTTCTTCTGTTGCTGCTGCAATCTTAAAATAGCTAATTTTTATTGTCACATTTTTAATATGATGTTGTTCTGAGAGTGAGTGCCTTCCCCACATGCTCCATCCCAGAACAACAAAGTGGAAAACAAACGACAATAAACAAGCGCGATAGAAGTAAATAAAATAAGTGAACCATATTCCCATATCAGATTTTAATCAGTTTAGGATTTACTATAGTTTTTAAAGGATATTTGAAATTGCTGACTCTTTGATATAATTATTACCAACACTGAGATCTATGACACTATCAATGAAACTGAAAAATACAGTTTTTATGAATTGTGTTGTTATCACAAAGTGATGACATGCTTAGTAAAAAGTATGTTAACATTTAGGAATCACTCCTGGTTTATGTTGTATGTAAATCAGTGAGTGTTTATGTAAATTAGTTGGTAGTGAATTACCATGTTAGGCTGCCAGATCTCTAACCATTACAATGGCTGTATGATCAGTTTTGTGTTGTTTGGCAGAGTGATGTACATATTGAGAATTGATCCCATTGTATGTATAACTTATCATTTACAGGGTATCTATCATGGTATTGAAAACTTTGTCAATGAAGCCTCTTTCATGAGTAGTATTGGTGCAACGCCAGGATTTGGTGATAAGACCTTCATTATTCAGGTACGATATGCAAACAGAATTGACACGTAGAATAAGGGCCAATAGATGAAAGTTTGAGTTCATTGGGATTTGGATAGCAGCCAGGGCACTCTGAAATAAGCGAATTCAGGCAAATTAGGATTGTGAATTTTGATTTCTCCATGTGATGGGGTATTTTGTGGACTAAGGACAGTATGAAGTTTGTGCTAAACCTGCACTAGCTGCATATGGAATATTTAAAAAAAAAATATTTTGTTAGGTACAATAACTTACTCAAAATATCATACACCGTGAACAGCATTACATCACCTGTGGGTAAACATACTTTTTGTAGCTGTATACACTATAAATCAAATCAAATTGGTTTGCCAGTTTAACTGGGACTTGTCACAGGTATCATTACCCTTGGCATATAAACCAAAATTATTTTTGGCATAATAAAGCAAAAATGATCCGTTATTTTGCATGTAAATACAGAAATAATTAATTATTGTAATATTATGTGTTTGTTCTCTGTGATAGGGTTTTGGTAATGTAGGTCTTCATACAATGCGTTACCTGCATAGACATGGTGCCAGGTGTATTGGTGTGGCTGAAATTGATGGCAGTATCTTCAACCAGAATGGAATTGATCCTAAGGAGCTAGAGACATACAAAATTGTAAGTAATTCCTTAGTTTATCCACTGAAGTATCACCAATTTGTAATACTTGCATGGTTTATCCTAACTCAGTGCCATACTATTGTGACATAATGATGCTCATTATCAAGCACCATTCTAACTCATCATTTGGTTGCTTCGAAAATGTTGATAGTGATGATAATAATTTTGATGAAATCTCGGTTTAACCTGTTTTTTACTTGGTATTAAAATCTGGATAAAAATTGTGTACTTGTTCATAAGCTTTTGAACTCAACTGGGTCTCTTTTACCTCATATTATTACATATGTACCAGAGATTACTTGCACTGGTGTGCACACATACTAGTGGTATTTGCACTGCAGTGCAATACCGAAAACATTGTTGCATATGTGCATGCAAATGATATGCAAATGAGGACACCGTTTGACACAAAAACGCATGATCGCATATTTTTCATTTTTACAGAAATTTGTTGTTTAGGATAAACATATGTAATGATAACAGAACCCCCATGCCGTGTGAGTTCCAGTATGGGTATGCTGGGGTATTTGCGCTCATGCTTGCAATGTTTTCTGCTGCACTTTCACTTACTGCGCTCGTGAAAGTACTGTCACAGAGAACACTGTAAGCACTAGTGTAAATACCCTGAGTACCCCACACTGGCATTTGTGTGTCATGGGGTTCTGTCATATTCTGAAATTAAACTTACATAGGTATGATATTAGATAATTCATTATTTTGCATCATTCTTCTGGAAATTCTCGATGGTTGTGTTGTCACTCATCGTCCACTCCTCTTTTCATGGTACTCTTCTCTTCCTCAGCTGAAACAAAGACAATTATTGTGTCATGATATGATATGAAACTGTATGACATTTTATCTTGCAGAATAACAAGTCTATTGTTGGCTTCCCTGGTGCTGAGCCCTATGAAGGTAACCTTCTAATAGAGAAATGTGATATCTTGGTACCTTGTGCAGCAGAGAAGGCAATCAATGCAGAAATAGCACGTGAACTTAAATGTCATATTGTGGCAGAAGGTGCTAATGGTCCCGTCACACCGTCTGCAGAGCAAATTCTCCTTGAAAGAAAGATTCTCATGATTCCAGTGAGTTGTTGTCATATTATTTATGTCAGTGTTTTCTTTTCTGAACATTGAAGATGATCTGAGTTTGGATGTAGTCCTAGTACAGGGCAATCTGAGGGTAATCTGATGGTAATCTGATGTTCTATACTACAGGTTGTAAATGGGAATCTTACACCATCAGCTGATATCTGAAATAAATATTATGATATTACTTCATAAGAAGTGGGCGACATAGAGTTGCAAACTATAGTTTAATAATACAGGGTAATCTGAGGGTACTCTGTTGTAATCTGAGGGTAATCTGGGGGTAATCTGATGTTCTATACCACAGGTTGTAAATGAATCTTACACCATCAGCTGATATCTGAGAAGAATATTTATGATAGTATTTTGCAATAAAACCCACATTTAGAGGGCTATGTAGAGCCAGGTGGATTTCATATATTAGATCATTCTTTTATTCTGGACCAAATTTTCTATACAACTGGTAACAGTCAACTAAAGTGTTTTCACTGCTTGTCACAATCATTTATAGCATCCATAACAAGTATAAAAGTATACTGTTACATTTGCATTAGCCCAGCGTCTCTCAACGTAATCAATCTGTAAACAATGTTTCCATACAAAGCACAAGTTAGTCATAAAATGACTAGATAGGAAACGTAAATGACACAAGATGTCTTGGTCTCACTTAGAGCAATAGATAATCACAGTTGTGGCACTTGACAGTTGCAGTTAGACTGGGACTCATCCAGTTTTGTTGTAAGACTAAGACAATTTGTTACAAAGAAGTTCTGAATTCAGAGCATTGACAACTTTACACTTCAGCTAAATCAATCAACCATAATCAACTGTCATTGTACAGAGGTTGGTGACAATCACAAGGACAGAGTTTGTGGTCACAGTTTGAGGTTTGAACTACTGTCAAATACTATATTTTCAAAGGATTAACTTTCCACTGAATTTAAAAAATAAGTGTTTCCTGGACTTAATTTTCACTGATTTAGAATGGTGTACATGCACGGTATCTATGGATAAGAAGTATTTTCAAGGGATTTTAGTTTATAACTGAAAATCACACCAGTGAAAACAGTGAAGTAAATTCAAAGTGAAAATCTAGTATGCCATGCCATAGTATATCCTTACAAACCAGGCTGATAATGTCAGTACTATAAATTAAAGTGCCTATATTTATATACTCTTATTTCTATATTTGTAGGATCTGTTCCTCAACGCTGGTGGTGTGACTGTATCATACTTTGAGTGGTTGAAGAACTTAAACCATGTCAGTTATGGACGTCTTACATTTAAATATGACACAGAATCCAACTATCACCTCCTAAGTAAGTAATCAAAGCTCCAGACCTCTCCAAATATAAAGTGGTTTGGTCTACCAGAGTATGTATGATTTCACCTCCTACCCAAACCTAGGGTCCTTTCCAAATGAATGGTTTGGTCTACCAGTCTTGACAGTGTGTATGACTGTATGGGTCCAGTCTTCCTGAGTATTGTGAGGGGTCCAGACTTCCTTAGTATTGTGAGGGGTCCAGACTTCCTGAGTATTGTGAGGGGTCCAGACTTCCTGAGTATTGTGGTCAATTCTTGGTCTAAATCTTCAAATTCACGTCAACCAACTAAATGTAGTTTAGCTTTTCAAAAACTTGATTTACACTTTTCATATATATAACCCTCAATGCCAACCTCAACAAAAAATAATCAATTTGAGAAATATATCAAGTTTTAGCCACCTCTCCCAGTTACAAGAGATTCTCACCATCTTCGTCCTACAGCATGAATTCTTACAGGGTAAATTGTAAAGACACAATATAGATTTCACGTATCTTTTCAGTTCAGTTTTAATAAGACAGAATTACTTTATGATTTGATTTACAGACAGTGTTCAAGAGAGCTTAGAGCGTAAATTTGGTAGGAATGGTGGTAAGATTCCAATCACACCATCTGATGCTTTCCAGGCAAAGATTGCAGGTGCTAGCGAGAAAGATATCGTACATAGTGGTCTTGCATATACCATGGAGAGGTCATCAAGAGTAAGTAAATTACAAACACACATACAAGTCTGTGAAGTTGTATTCCTTACAAATAAAGTTTATCAAATAATGTTGTATATTAACAAATATTTTATGTGAACAATTTATCAAATGATATTCTTTATATAGAAATATTTTATGTAGAGTTTGTCAGGTATTTTCTATATAAACAATATTATATGTAGACAGTTTATCAAATAATATTCTGTATAAACAAATGAAATATAAACAAAGTGTGTCCAGTGATATATCTTATAGATAAATATTACAAATAAACACAATTTATTAAATATTTCGTATGATAAACAAAGTTTGTTAAAGGACAGTACAATATAGTTACTTTGGAACGGTAAATTGGAAATGAATGCGACATTTCGATCTATCTACTACGGACCTTGATCACGCAATGATTCAGAGAGAAACATTAACACTGAATATGTGATCAAGGTCCGTAATAGACGGATCAAAACATCACGTTCGTTTCCAATTTATCGTTCCAAAGTAACTATATTGTACTATCCTAGTGATTCTTGGAACCGTGAACAGTAAATTCTCCACAGTTTGTCAACTTGATATTTTTGCATGTTATTTGTTCTTAGAATATCATGCGTACAGCCCTGAAGTACAACCTTGGTTTGGACCTCCGTACAGCAGCATACTGTCTTGCCATTGAGAAAATCTTCACATCGTACAAAGAAGCTGGACTTACATTTGGATAGACGATTACACCACTGATACTATTAAAAAGATTATGGCACCAATACCATACTATGATATTGTACTTGAACTGTGTGAATTGTGTATAAAACCATATTGATCTAAAAATGAAAGTGTATCGTGTCATTGCAATAGGGAACTTGCAAACCCGCCATTTTGAATGTTGCATCATGGGAAATATAAATATGAATCAATCAGCATTATAACCAATCTTGTTCAATTGTTTGTAATGACAAATAATGTAGTCATGGTTACCCTGACCATTGTTTTAGGTTTATTCGATCGATAGCTCCACATTAGATAACTACAGTTAATCCCATAGTCCTTTGCATCTGAGCATGCTCAGTCTGGACTGCAAGTTCCCTATTATCTAATATATTAGTTTATAGATGTGTATACTAAGCTTTAATAAGAAAAAGAAAGAAGGAAAGAAAGCCATTTTGACCAAACCTGAAATATTTCTGAGAGAAAGAAAATGACACTGATTCTATCAGCTTTCAGCTTCAAAGTGTAATTTAAACCAAAATGCCATAATCCTTGTATTAATTCCACCCATCTTTGTCTTCTCCCATATTTATTGTATGAAACATAAAATTTATTTTGTTTCGAACAGAATAATTACAAATTGTTTTTTAATTCTACTAATTTTTTATTTGACATTTTATGGATTGAGTCTGTCTAACTGAAATGTTGAGAGTAAGATTCAGTGCAAATGTAGTAATAAGGGATTTTAGAATTTCTTTCTAGAATAAACAAAGCATTTCCTGTTCATTATTCTCTCCTCCAATGTCCTCAAAACAGTTTACCGTATCACTGATGACAATATATACCGTCAGAGTCCACAAAACTTCTTTTGAAATTAATCCTCAAATTTTTGCTGTTTCATCAGCATTGTTTTTGACTCTGAGTAGAAATTTTCACAGAAAACTAGACTGCGAGATATGTCATGTTGCTCCATCTTCGCCAGCCTACTCTACCTATGTGCAAGGTGCTGACCGATATGTGAGGGCGCCCCATCACCGTGTGCCTTACAGACCACCTTGCTCCCACAGTCCATAAACATTCATTCTTGCAGTTAAGCTATCATTTCTTGGAGTTTTGTATTTTGTTAAATGAAGGAGATTAGCAGTTCAAACTAATTTTTTTTATAAAACTTTCAACATTATTTGAACTCTCGTGAAATCATCTTTGCAATCATTTTTTGTCCCCAAGTAGAGTTAATGGAGGGATTATGACATATTCATTTTTATTTGAAGAATAATATCTAGGTCTAACTTCTCCAGCATTAAAAGCAGATCGCACAAAATTTGAAATTTTGAACATCTCATACTTGAAATAAGCTATTATGATCTGTAGATTATGTATCCATTTCTTGAATACTAATGTTGAATTTGAAACGCAGCTGTATGTCGAATGGCTAGTATTATGGTATACATGTTTCTTGCATACAAATTTTATTCAAAACCTGTCAGTATCCATGGCAACATATCTGTATTTTTATTATGATTTCTGAATTTGAAACAGCTGTATGTCGAGTAGCTAGTATTATGGTATACATGTTTCTTGCATACAAATTTTATTCAAAACCTGTCGGTATCCATGCCAACATAATCTGACATGGCTGTATGTCGAATGGCTAGTATTATATTATACATGTTTCTTGCATACAAATTTTATTCAAAACCTGTCGGTATCCATGGCAACATACCTGTATTTTTGTTATGATTTTAGAATTTGATTCACACCTGTGTATCTAGTACTAATAATATATTATATCGCAATATATATGTACTGTGCATCTGAGTACTGAATGCATTTCACTATACCCACTATATTGTGTATATTCTGATGTATAAAAATGTTCCATTTTGCCAACATGAACCTTACAGGTGTCTGCTGAAACCTATGAAGTATGTACTAATATAAAGCGTTATGTATATCCATGTGTATTCAGGTCTAAGTAAAAATGAAATATGAAATATTCATGTTTGGTTTGGCAGAGTTTGTGTCATTTCTTAGATTTTCGACTGTGCAGTATTATTGTGCAATTATGTTTTCAAGGAGGGACATAAGTTCATCTTGTAACCTTACCACCCCCTAAAGTTGTTATGGTTCGGCCCATAGCTGTTGTCCCTAATATGAGGTAGGGGTTATGTAGAGTGCACAGACCAATTTAGATGTAGACACTCCAGAGAGTCTGTTAGTTAGATCAAGTGCTGTATGTATGTACTTGACAAGGTAGCGCCCAGACTGTCTTACCACTTAGACTGAAAGACATGCATGGGTTAGAGGTTGATAGGAGATCATCTTGGATAAGTTTCATGGAGCGAGGTAGAACCAAACTTATCCATGAACATCTTTCTTATTGACCTCTACCTGACTTAGATGTCAATTGTTGGTTGGTTTCATTGTTGACATCATCAAATTGTCACCTGGGTACCCATACAACAGTGTTGCAAACGTACATTGTTAGTGTGTTGGCAGGGGGCATTCTCACAAACTAGAACTGATATCTCTTCCACAACACAGTGACTGTGAAATATGCATCTTAAAAAGTTCTGTAAAAGAAGCTGTGGTTTATGACGATGGGGAGGGGGTGGTGCCTTAGTCATTGTTCAACTACTAATTATATTAGTAAGACATTTTCTTCATGAAATAGAAAATTGTAGAAATTGAACGAGGAAGATTTCTATTGGTCGATATGTTGGTGTCAACACAGGTTGACTTCTAAATCATTTCGTGGTGCTACTATTAACCATTAGTCTGTAAGGTACGCCGTGACAGAGCGCCCTCACATATCGGTCAATCCCTAAGAAGAGGCTGGTGAGGGCGGTGTGACACGATGTATCATACAGTCTAATTAACCATTAGGTAAACGCTTTTATAAGGTGTGTACAGAATGATGAACCTTTCATTCCATCTTATTCATGTCATGTGATCACACTTTATCAGTTTATAAGGTATAGTGAAGAACAAATAACACATGTATCAAGAGAAGATTATTACTTTCAAAGTGCTGCCAATGTTACAATTAGGTGACTTTTCATCATAATTTCATAAATTATGTCTGTCAGGTGTTCACATCATACTCATCCAAACCAGCCACACAGATACGTTTGCTACATTTATTGTCATGTGGGTTTTCACAGCAGTCTAAATATATTCATCTTCATACATTCTCATGTATAGGCAGTCCTTGTGTCAAACAGTCAAATTATGAAATAAAGTTCAATATATTATTTAAACTATATAGCATCAAATATTACTACAATAAGTACAAAATACAGCCACTCTAGCTCAGTTTTAGTGCAGCCACTCTAGCCAGATGTACAAATGTAGAAATTGTACCCATACTAGCCAGGTAGTACAACTAAGTGAACTGACTGATGGTTGTGTCTCAGGTGAAGCATATATTCCCTGAGTTAATCATGCTTGCACACATTCTGACATTTGACCATTTCAACTTCACATGTTTTTCTAATTGAACTGTGTAACATATTTAAGCACAGGGAACCAGGAATCGTGTTACAAACAAACATTTCATTTTAAACTCATGGAACTCTATATACATGTATATGTATGCCTGTATACTACGGTATTTATATAATATACTATATGTTTCTATATATATACTAAACAACTATAGATAGTGCATATTTTATTTGTTTGTTTGTTTGTAACATGGTTCCTGGGCTCCCTTTGATTCGAGGCTTGCCAGCTCGACCATCCACATGACCTACTTACGTCTCCGTCTGCGAGGACCAGTTTGACTCATGTTGACTCATGTCTTAGTTACCCAGGTTATAAAACCTGTGGAGTGATTTTCACTTTTAACCAGTCAGTTCCTCAAATAGATATCATAGTAGCGATATGGAAACAGTTTCTTCAAAATGTGTCTGTGAAAAAAACTAGCCAGATGTAGCAAAATCACTAAATTTTATTACACAGATTACGTTGTTTGAAGATCAATCACAGAATCGAATAACATAACATGTTTTTTGCTTGCTCACAAATGACCGAAAATAAAACGTACCAGGATGTTGAATTGCTAAATTATTTATAAGGATGACATCATCTTTTACAAACTTTGAACCGATCAAATTAAAGACAGTGTAGGCCTATGACGTCTTTGTCTAAGGATCCGGATATAAACTTGATTTGATTCGATAAAGGCCAGAGTGGAAAAAAGTTTGAGACAAGACATTGATGTATTTCAATCTTGGAAGCAGACTGGCAAATGATATTAAAAACTATGCTTTAGTTGGGCATTTCTGGGGTACCGTGCAGTGCACTGCTCGAGTGCCTCGTGTATCAGTGTATCGTGCGGTTTTTGTCAGACTGGGTTTTTGTAGACCTATTAGTCAAACAGCGCCACCAAGAGTCTATTTTTCATAATGGCGCCGCGACGAACCTACCTACAGACTGTAGACTCTCACTTTTTTATCACGTCGTCAAAATTTTGACTCAGAATAAAGGTAAGGTGGTGATTATTCGATTCTTTACAATGAAAGTGAATAATGGTGAAAATTGCGAAAGAGATGTTTCCGTTCGAGCGGTGAAACTCAACAGTCCTTTCATCAGCTATCGCGATGAAAACTACTAAACTGTAAACATTAATTATGAACAGTACTATAAATAACAATCACAATGACTGTCTGTCAAGTCGTACACACACGTATTGCCATGCTTATGAGTTTTCATTGTTTTTAGTTGTGCACCTGTTGCGTACAAATTGATAGATACCTGACCATGGTTGGGTCTAGAACGCAGTACATGTCCCTAGGCTGAGACCAATCCTCTGACCCCCACGCCACGCTAACTTTGTGATTTGTGAAAATTCTATTCATTTTTTTTCATTAACATGATTAGGAATAAATGTACGGGGTTATGTAACAGAGCTGCATGATAATTATGATGACGGGCTGTGAAAAAAAACTTAAAACTCGTCGAATTCATCTCGGACAAAATAACGGATCCATACAACGGACGTACTTATCCTACGTCCGTTGTATGGATCCGTTATTTTGTCCGAGATGAATTCGACGAGTTTTAAGTTTTTATTCACAGCCCGTCATCATAATTATCATGCAGCTCTGTTACATAACCCCGTACATTTATTCCTAATCATGTTAATGAAAAAAAATGAATAGAATTTTCACAAATCACAAAGTTAGCGTGGCGTGGGGGTCAGAGGATTGGTCTCAGCCTAGGGACATGTACTGCGTTCTAGACCCAACCATGGTCAGGTATCTATCAATTTGTACGCAACAGGTGCACAACTAAAAACAATGAAAACTCATAAGCATGGCAATACGTGTGTGTACGACTTGACAGACAGTCATTGTGATTGTTCAAAAGATTTCAGACACTTCTGGTTGTGTTGTATTACATTGTAATTGGAAAATTTCCTAATGTAACTTGAATCTCAGACCACCAAGTAAATTCTTGTTTCTTGGTCTCAGCTGGCCTGGTGATGATTGAAACAATGGGGACGAGACAAAGATTATAACTGCAGTTTAATAGTAAGGGAGGATATGTGTACTCTAAATTTGAAAGTATGTGTATTCTAATTGAAAGGCTGGGATTTAACAGGTTTGTAGGTACAATGTCATTCAAAGGGGTGTACTTTTTTGACATCTCAGTTTGAAATGGGGATGTGTTTCTGCATTTGTTTAATTTGGGATCATATTAAACCGAGATTCATATTTTTTTGCAAATTGTATGTGAGTTGTATAAATAATTGGATTACAATACTACAGGGCCTGGTGTCATTTATAGATAGGCTTATTATTTCTTTTACATACTTTCTTTTGATACCTTATCTGTCAGGATCTTCACCTCATTTTCTGCTGTCGATGTTTCAAACCTCTACTTACGCAAATAAAAAAAAATAGTGTGTTTCTGATAATCTGACCGACCCTAGTTAAGCCTTCGACCCTAAACATTTTTGCATGCAAACAGGTAAAATGGTAACAAGTTACTTCTATTTCTGTGTACACCTTCATGCCTTTGCCTCATCTGTGGCCACTTTATAAAAAATTGTATTCCAGAGAGAAACCAGGTCTTTTTAGACTATAACAGTACAGTCTGCATAACGTGTTCGTCTGCTTAACTTATAAATGTAATTGTGTCTTCATTTACTTCGTTTACACCTCATCAAACTCTCAAGGAAGTATTAACACTGACAAAAATCTTATTTTGGGTCGAAATAATTTTAGATTCCGACCTACCTACCCATTTTTCTGAAGTCATGATATCAGAAACAAACATTTTTTTTTATTTTGCCTTAACCATATTATCCAATCATTGAATGTCTTTGATTTGTACAAAGTATTTGTAAAGTTTTCAACTAAAAATGTATTTGATTTTGTTCTCAGAATGCCTTCAGATAATGAATACAGTCGGAGGAGAGACAAAACATCTTCACTCAGGAGTAGAAAAAAGAATCGTAAAACTAGAACAGAGAGAGATAAACAAAGATGTCAGCGAGATAAGAGTAGAGAGAAGAAGGTATATATGTGTATTGAATGAGTTACAAAATGGCCTCAAAAAGATTTCACAAAGACAGTCAAAGTCAATATTTGAAATTATTGCATTTCCCCAAAGGAGTGGCATACTCCCTGAAGTTTGAAATGGGATGTGGTGCACAGATTTAAAAGCATTTAATGCTATTCATTCATAAAATTCTCAGCCAATTGCAAACATTATGGTTCTTAGGGGATTTCTAGTTTATTGGTGGCATCTAGTCTAATCATTGTAGGGAATATAATATAACTTACTTTAATTCTTTGTTCATCTCCATGTTAGAAGTTAGTGGACCCAACACTAAAACAAGACTTTAGAAGACATCTCAACAGAGCAGATGATAATGTTTCGATGGTAAGTAAATGTGATATTTCTACCTGCATGTTATCATTGTTGCATTTACTGTTTTAGTGAAATATAACCATGTGGTTCCAACTCACTGCTGACAGGTTTCAATCAAGTAAATTCTGGTATGTCTTGTAATGGTCCATGGTTGTCAGAGTGTACTCTTGAAGACTTGGACCGATAGGCAAAATCAACAAATCTAAACGTCAGTTAGGATAGTGGAATAGTGTAGTAGCGATGGTCATTCAAGTCCACAAGTAGGCTAGTAGGTCATAGGCCAAAGTACTTAATAAATCATATCATATCATATATCATATGTATCGTCATAAGGATAAAGTTTTAATCTTTTCTATCACTCTTAGCAATCAAGGGGAAAGAAAGATTCTAAGGACAGAAATACCCTAGCTGTTATAACACACAACAGACTAACAGTAAGTTTTATATATTACTTATGTTGCTTTATGTCAGACCTGTAAGGACCAAAGTGTACCTGGTGGGTGTAGGATTAGAGCCTGAAGTTGAAAATAACAGTGAAAGATATGTGAAAAATGTAGAGGAACATTGAGAATAAAATTCCATTGGCTAAAAGAACTTAGGTGCTGTGACTATAACTCAAAGATAAAAAGAAACCACAGAAAGAAAATCATTTCAAGTAACATACAAAGATATAGACTATAAGATATGTTGTATCACTCCGCCCTGATCACTGACCTGCTCTAAAAAGGGTTGACTGATGTGTGAGGGCGCTCTGTCATTGCATACCTTACAGACTTGAGAGAGGGATTGACTGATGTGAGGGTGCCCTGTCATGGTATACCTTACTAGACCAACAAAGATAAAACCAAAGAAACTTTACTTTTTGTAGGTATGTAATGTTGCTATGTATCTTTGCAGTGTCTGTTTAAACTAGTATTCTGTTTTGCAGAGAGGACTTGGAATTTACAACAAAGGGAAGAAATCTGACACCATATTAAGAGGTATGTTAATAATTAAATTACTACTTGTAAAATGCACTCAAATAGTCATTTCAATCTAGAGATTTAACAGTGCAAACTATTCTGACTATAGTATAACAAATTTCTAAATCATTGTCAGTTTTATTTGGAGGTTCTAAAGACAGAATATAGTGACATCTGTATGTAACTCAGTATTAACTGTAGTTGGGATGGTTTTCTACATCAAATATTTTCAATGCATTCCTCTTGAATGTCAGCTTGGAATGCTTGACAGGCAGATGTGAGCAATTATCTATTGTTTGGGTTGTTTTTCTCCATCAGAACCTTTAATATATAAATCTGGTGTTTCCCAGGCCAGTGATAAAACAATCCAGTGGTCCTGCAGCAAAATCTGGTGTTTCCTCAGCCAGTGACTAAAATAATCCAGTGATCCTATGATCCTGCACCATACTTTCCAAGACAAGTGACAAAATAATCTAGTGCTGCAGACAAACTGAGGGGTGCACAGATAAGTGACTAATATAATGGGTGGTCCTGTAGCCCAAACCAGATCTAGTGACAAGAGACTAAAATAAATATAATCTAGTGGTCCTGCAGCCAAATCTAGTTGCCCTGCAGCCAGATCTAGTGGTGCCCAGACAAGTGACTAAAATAATCTCAGCTAGTGGTCCTGCAGCCAAATCTAGTTGTCCTGCAGTCAGATCTACTGGTCCCCAGACAAGTGACTAGCATAATCTAGTTGTCTTGCAGCCATATCTACTGGTGCCCAGACAATTGCTGTTAAATTTCCAATCGGAAACATGGTGAAAAATCATGTGCATTTCAGATCTATATTGTTGCAGATTAGTTGATAGGTATTAAAATATACTTTACAGGAGGTTCACCAGTAATTATGTATTGTTAAATTTACCAATTTTGAAATTAAAACTGGCAGCTGAAAAAATAGGTTGCTGGGTTGTTTGGTTGCACAACTTGACCCTTTTCTGTCATTGTCACTGGTAACAATGTTTAGATTATGACTTCTAAATTATAGCTAATCACAACTATTTTGTACGAGGAGCATCCATGAATTAACTTCATATTGCAGGCTTGATTATAAACTTTCACCACAGTGTAACTGTTTCATACTCATTATGGTGCCATCTAATACTAAATCATGCCAAGAAGTTATGTTATACTTTTCCATCAGGCAATGAGATTTCTGTTTTGAGTTACGAATTACATGTAACTAAAAACAGATTTGTTTCTTTCAAGATGGTATGCCTGTGTCAGAGGACACTAAACGTAAAGCAGCTGAAGATATAGCCAAGATACTAGATTTATCTGATGCTGGTTTAAACCCAGTGGCTAGTCTAGATACATTGGATCATAAACTTGATGAAGGAAATGATGCAGTAAACATGGAATGGAATGAAAGCACAAATGTAGTGGTTCAACATAATCCAGGTGGTGGCTGTCAGGGTACTAGAAGACGGAAGCATCCACAGTTGTCAATGTCTGCTAGGTAAGAAATGATTACTTGAAATCTACCCCTTCCCCCCTTTCCACACAGAGTAAGGTAATGGTACAACTAGAAGTTATCACCTGGAATTAACCCCCCCCACCACCACCACCACCACCACACACACATGTACAACTAGACAACTACAAATTAAATCACCCCCACCACACACACAGACAGACACACACACACAGACACACACACAGACACACACACACACGCACACACACACACACAAACACACAAACACACACACACACACACACACACACACAAACAAACACACACACACACACACTATTTTATAATTTGTGAGAAACCAGTCATGATAAACAGGTGTCTTTACTAGGTATCTCAGGTTAACATCTCTATTTTCAATTCCAGTCATTGTCCAGAAATGGATGCAGTGATGGAGATCGATGAAATGACTACAGTACATGATAAATCATCTGATGAAATGCCAGAGGTAATTTACAATAATTTCTTTCTATATATTTTGTGATGTTGATGTATAAATGATACTAGTGCAAAGCAGAAAGTTTTAAAAATCATGGCATTTACATGTATATCATTTTTTTTCTACCAATAAACATTATGTTTGTGTTTGTGTTTGTGTTTGTGTTTGTGTTTGTGTTTGTGTTTGTGTTTGTGTTTGTGTTTGTGTTTGTGTTTGAGTTTGTGTTTGTGTTTGTGTTTGTGTTTGTCAAGAGACATTATGTTTGCAGCTTGATTCATTGTTTAGAATACAAAGTGTTTCAGTTTAGGAAGAGACTTTGATTTACTTCCAAATTGCCAGTCTGCATTCACTTTTTAATTAAGATGCATAATTAATACTTGACATGATGTACTGCCCAGACAGTGGCCATAGAGTATTAAGTCTATGAACCCTTGTTTTCATGTACAGTTAACTGTTCAATTCATAATATATAATTCATAATATTGTCATGAGTATATAACCCCAACTGCATTCACTAACTATAAATTATGGAGTTGAATAGAGAAATTTATAACTGTTACCTATTTACAATAGTCTATTGTCAGGTGACTCCAATAGGAGGTTACCTGACCAAATGGCATAACATTAATACACTGTTGATGTCTTGAGAGATTCAGACAAGAGCTACATCTAGTTGCTTCAAAAACTAGATTTTAAAAAAAGGTCACTTTATCACTAACTATAAATTATGCATTGGATTTCAGGAAGTACCCATGGAGGCCATAGCTCACAGATTAATATCCAAGATTGATGTCTCAAGCTGCTTTCCAGGAAGAGGTAAAACCATCTATATCATAAGCCATGATTTCCAACTTTATAATTATATAATAACGTTTAGTATACCATGCTGGTGTTGTATATTGTACTACTACAATGGCTGTATCGGGGGTGGGGAGGGGTGGTGCTGCAATTAAAGACATATTTCATTAGTACAAAACACTGCAAATAAACACTGTATTTGAAATTCTCGGCTTCCTGAAAGTTTGAAGTCTGAGTGTGTTCTTGTGGTAACTTTTAGTTACCCTCTGTGTACACATGTATGAAGAAGCTTAAATATGTAAGAGTTCCATGGGAAATGTCATTGACATGTTATATGATTTCCTTATACATATTCATCAGGTTGGTAAAACATAGTAATAATATGTTCTTGTACCACAACCAAGGGTTCCTAGTACTTATGAGTAACGTTTTGCCTGGTCAGGTCAACAAGCTTTGTCAAACTGCCACCTAGCAGTAAAGCCAGCAAACAGACAGTTTGACATAGCCTGTTGACCTGAATAGGCGAAATGTTGCTCATAAGTAATGAGAACCCTTGGTTGTGGTACAAGAACATATTATTACTATAAACTTGTATGTTTGTTTCTGTTTCCTGTATTCTAGATTATCTGTCAGAAGTTAGAGAAAGACTACAGAGAACAATGAGACATAGGTAAATATGGAAAAAGAATGTAATTTGTTAGTCTAAAAAGATTGTATTCAGTTAGTCAAAAAGACTATATAGTATTATGCCATAAGTGTACATGTAGAACATTTATAGAAAGTGTACCGATACTATCAGTAGTTATAACACATCATTTTCATACAGCCTTCAGTTGGCTTAGACTCATGTATGGACTACTGGTAGTGACCCATGGTGATCACAATTTGCATACAAAGGGCATTATTCATTTTCTATTTCCATAGGGCACTATTACAGTAGCACAAGACTAGTCCTACCAGTGATTTTGTTCACTCTGGAAAGAATACGTTCTTAGGAATGTGATGTGTCGTAAAACACTTATTGCCTGGCCTTATCTGGGCATTAGTACATATTATCCCCCATGCTGTTATGTAGCAACTATTTCCCTCAGTTTTCAGCCTAAGGAAATTTGCAAAACAGCCCTCGAGGTAATACATTTACTGAGAGCTCTCATGGTCAAGCAATAAGTGTATATTATTTATTACCACTCTTAACACCCAAGTGTTTTCACTGCTTGTCACAATCGTTTATAGCATCCATAGCAAGGGTAAAATAACACTTGTTTAGTTATAAAGACTAGCATATGGATTTCTAAGTGTAGTCATTTTGTAAGTAATGTTGTCAGCTAACAAACAGCAAACTGATTACAGTATAATGGGAGTCCCACAACTGTGATTATCTGTAGTCTGAGCAAGATGTAGATATCACATGACATTTATGTGTATTCTCTAGGTATATTATTCTCGGTTCTCGGTAACTTGTGATTTGTTCTGGTAACATAGTTTACATATAAAATATACGCCGGATAGTGACAAGCAGGGAAAATACATAAGTTGTGTGTTATGAGTTGTAAGTGATGATCAATGTGTTTAAAGACGTGACAGTTCCTCTTAATGCATAACAATGAGAACTGATGAGGATGAGACTTAGATGTAGCAGTTGAGTAGTTTAAAGGAAGAGGCCACTACCCAAAATCTAATTAAGTAGCTGGACTTTTAAATCTTAGTTTCAAATTTTAGCATGATGAAAACACCTCCTAGTGAAGGTTTGCTGACCAATAGGAGTGAATGTGGTACAGTAAGAAGAACATTACACCTGTCAACAGAAAGTAAAGGTAAGTTGATATGGGTTTGTCCATTTTAACAGTAATAAAAGTACCACCTGGGAAATGTTTGCTGACCAATAGGAGTGAATGTGGTACAGTAAGAAGAACATTACACCTGTCAACAGAAAGTAAAGGTAAGTTGATATGGGTTTGTCCATTTTAACAGTAATAAAAGTACCACCTGGGAAATGTTTGCTGACCAATAGGAGTGAATGTGGTACAGTAAGAAGAACATTACACCTGTCAACAGAAAGTAAAGGTAAGTTGATATGGGTTTGTCCATTTTAACAGTAATAAAAGTACCACCTGGGAAATGTTTGCTGACCAATAGGAGTGAATGTGGTACAGTAAGAAGAACATTACACCTGTCAACAGAAAGTAAAGGTAAGTTGATATGGGTTTGTCCATTTTAACAGTAATAAAAGTACCACCTGGGAAATGTTTGCTGACCAATAGGAGTGATTATAATATAGTAAAAAGAACAACCTTTCAGGAGAAAGAAATGGTATGTTTCGAGGTTCATCTGAAGAAACTACACTTTCCACCTTAAAAGGGCAAGTCAGAGCTCATGAAGTTTATTTGGTGTGATTGTCTGTTGTTCCATGTATGTTAATTGAACAGCCCTACCATGCAAGTTAATTGAACAGCCCTACCAGGCAAGTTAATTGAACAGCCCTACCAGGCAAGTAGTACTTCCACCACAAAAAATCCCTTGTGTGACTTGTAACTTGAAATAACGCATTGATTTATATTTGTCAGTTGCCAGCAGTCAAGACACATATCATAAACCAGTAGAGACCACACTAATGGAAAACCAGGAATCAATTTCAAAAGGAAGAACTGACATGAAAGGACCACAGCAGAGTACGTCAACAATCAGTCAACCAGACAAATCAATTCCAACAAGAGAGAGTCAAACTGCAACCGTGAGAAATACACTACAACAAAAACACCATGACAGCATACATCTATCACCATGGCAACAGACCCAGACACATGTGAATCAATTTCAGGTATTTCAAAGTTCTCTTGAGTATGATAACGTAATAAGTATTAAAAGAACTTTCATATTCTGTCTTCACCTTATTGTCATAGCAAGCAACTATAATTTACTTAATATTCAAACATTTGTAATTTTGTCACCTAAAGTCAGTGAATTTAAAAAACAAATAGATGTGTATCCTTTGGATTTGATATACACATTTGATATACACTTTCTTTTGAGACCTTTGACCTTGACTTTGACCTTGATGGTCTGTTATCAAAATCCAGCCATTTCCTGCATATAACAGTCAAACTTTTAGTATTTATCTGTTGCCACTAATTTCTTCTATGTTAAGTCACCATTCAGTCACATAGAATGAAAGTATGGGGGTGGGGTGGCTTTATGAATCATGAAGACTTGTTAATGTATTAGTGTATTATAGTTATACTAGTGGTAGCATAGTGTTTTAGTCTATTGTAGTAGTGTAAGCAATCTGATTAAATCTGGTGTGGTGAAAGCGGCTAGATGCCTTTATTTACCTTTATTTCCATCATTTTGTGCCGTTTGTTTTATTCCGAGTGATCGCCACCTTCCCACATCTGAACCTGTGTAATAGACAATCCCATTGAATGTCGACAATATTGTAAGGTTTTCACAACCAATGAGCACGCTTCAATTTCTCCAGTGTGTGCAGCTGCCAACGTAATGCTCATCCTGATTGGCCAATTGAAAGCGCAAGATTCAAACGCGATTGTCTATTACACAGGTTCAGATGTGAGAAGGCATCAATCACACGGAACAAAACAAATGACACAAAATGATGGACACATAGAGGTAAATAAAGGCATCTAGCTGCTTTTACCACATTAGATTTTAATCAGATTGTAGTGTAAGGTAAGTGTAATTTACATGCAGTGTATTGTACAAGTGTAGTGTACTGTACTGTGTCAGTGTTTACCTGCAAAATTGCTGGAACTTCAGTAACTAGAATATGGCATATTTTCATCATTTGTGCAATTGAGAATGTGTATGTGTAATCAATGCTATCATTGTTTGATTCCATATAGACAGACGGTACTGATTTCATGAGTGGTCCAAGGATAGGGAAGGACTTGCGAAACCCAAGACAAATGTCAAATACTTACTATATTGATTCAATTTGGCCATCTGCTGCAGAGATTGAACAAACAGACATCTTACCTGTACGTATTAATGCTTTCTTTTCTTTTCTCCCAAGAAATATTAATAAATAACTCAATATGTTCTGCCACTATCAACATATCATCATCATCATCATCATCATCATCATCATCATCATCATCATCATCATCATCATCTTCATTATAATCACTATCATCATCATCATCATCATCATCATCATCATCATCATCATCATCATCATCATCATTATTTACAATTACATCTACCATCATCGTCATCATCATCATCATCATCATCATCATTTAGTTTTACATCTACCATCACTACCATCATCATCATCATCACTTTATAATAATAAAATTGTACATTTTTTATGATTTCAGTATGAAATTTTGGATGGTACTAAAGACATCCTTGATGACCTGGAGCGACCTTCATACCATCATAAACAGGGAAATCGTGAGTTGTACCTTGCAACTCGGCTAAGTAAGTGTGTGAACTCTGACACCGATTCCACTACTGAATATTATGCTCCAGTTGTACCTCTTCCTGAGAAACCATCCATTGAAACACCAAGCCCTCAGAAACTTTTACCAATGAGACTGTACTAAACGTGAGTTATAAATTTATTAGTCCCCAAAGAGTAGACTATTACAGTGGTTCCGTCTGTTGGTCTGTCCGTCCATCTGATATTGTGATGCCTAGTCAAACGATTAATGCCAAAATATAACTGATGAAAATGCCTGAGGATAGTTTAGAAGTTGCCAAGTAACTCTTGGTTATTCGAGAAACAACAGCAGTTTTTATTGCACACCTGGTGTGTATATTTCTAAGGCAGCCAACTAAACTTTTAGGGATTTATAGAATGGTTATATTGTTAGTATTTGTATTTGTATTTATTATAATATTTCTACCACTACGCTAATCTATTCTACATTCCTATTACAAATATAAATGGAGCAGTTGATATGTAACCTACTGGGTTTTAGTAGAGAACTCAGTGACACCTTGTAACCTGGGGCATTTTGAGCTGTATTGATCTGTACTTAGAGATACTTTAATAGCCAACAGGGTTTTCCCCTTTAATCTTTAGAGTGAGGAGAGACAACGCCACCATTATGGCTGCTATTGGAAGGTTGTAGGGGAGTGTGTCCCCCTCCCATAGGATAAACTGTTTTGAAAATAAGGAGATGTAGGTCACTTAGAGCCATAAAATATCAAACCATACAAAACATTATAGCAAAGTATACTTGAATATAGTCTTCCCATACCTCAATGAGATTGAATTACCTGGCTATTGTCCTTATTTTAACTCTTAAATTCTATACATGTATCTATCAACATCTGAGTGTGTGTATATATAAATATATATATTATAGATAGATAGATAGATACATACATACATACATATATACATACATACATACACACACACACACACACACACATGTAAAACTTATAAAGTAGGCTGGTTTAATACGGGAAAAAATACAGTCACACACACACACACACACACACACAAAAAAAAAAAACACCCAGAGAAATTACATTCACTTATAATGGCACATTTATTTGTAAATTTGCTACACAATAAAGTTTCAAAGAGTAACATACACTCTCTGTATTATATAGAAACCTGAGGGGGCATTTCACAAATACTGCACTGCAAGAACAGTCAGTCTGAAATTCTTCCACAGAACCACACTCAAAAAAATCTCCAGATTCACTTTAAAATCAAATGCATTGTTTGCAACTGAGAAAATACTCTAGACAGCTTAAGAGTCAGTCAAGATGGAGAGAAAGGAATGAAAGATCTTGACAACATAATGAATAAAACTGTGGAAATACATGTTTGCGAACATTTTATCTTGGAGAGCAGTGTCAATGAAATTGATGGTGGCTTGGAGATAATCAATACAGTGCTAACATGTAATTTTCAGCTTTTCCAACTTGCACTATGCTAATATTAAAAACAGATTGTGAAATAAATTGAAGTGTGTCACATTATTAACTAATTAATTAACTATAAGGTGAATTATGTATTGCTTTCTAAATATTCCACAGAAGGGTACAGATAAGACAAGACTTACGATTTACAGCTTTGCAGCAACTTGTGTCAAAATCTGTATGTCTCTAGTTGTCAGAGATGCTATATAGTAATTGCTACAATAAATGAAAATGCATGTACAGTATAGTGTGGTACACTATGGCAGAACAGTGCAGTACACTATTGCAGTATTATAAAGTACAGTATGCTGCAGTAGATTAGAGTACAGTAAAGTACAGTACACTACTGCAGTATAGTACACTACAGTACACTAGTACAGTATAGTACACTACAGTACGCTGCAGTAAAGTACAGTACAGTACACTAGTACAGTGCAGTACACTTGTGCAGTGCAGTACAGTAGAGTACAGTACATTACAGTACAGTAAAGTACAGTACACTAGTGCAGTGCAGCACAGTACAGTACACTAGTGCAGTGCAGCACAGTACAGTACACTAGTGCAGTACAGTACAGTAAAGTACAGTACAGTACAGTACAGTACAGTACAGTAAAATGTAATTGGCATCTTGTTTTATAAACATCAAACAGTACCAGTAGAGTAGAAATATCTGTATCATACACTATTTGTATCTGTGTAGTACAGTACATAATCTTTATTTGGAGGGCACATACTGTATGGTCAGTGATACTTTAATTAAACATAGACATTTTCACCAAAGACTTAGTTTCACTTCTTTCCTTGGAAAACAAAACTGTGACGTGAAACTAAGTACAGTAGTGAATAAAGAGTTTTCAGACTCTGGCCTAGCACTGATCCAGACAGACTTTAGCCCAGCACTGAACCAAACAGACTCTAGCCTAGCTCTGAACCAGACTCTAGCCTAGCAAGGAACCAGACTCTAGCCTAGAACTGAACCAGACTCTAGCCTAGCATGGAACCATGCAGACAGACTGTAGCCTAGCACTGAACCAGACTCTAGCCTAGCACTGAACCAGACAGACTCTAGTCTAGCACTGAACCAGACAGACTCTAACCTAGCCCAGCACTGAACCAGACAGACTGTAACCTAGCCTAGCACTGAACCAGACAGACTCTAGCATAGCACTGAACCAGACAGACTCTAACCTAGCCCAGTACTGAACCAGACAGACTCTAACCTAGCCCAGCACTGAACCAGACTGTAGCCTAGCACTGAACCAGACAGACTGTAGCCTAGCACTAAACCAGACAGACTGTAGCCTAGCACTGAACCAGACAGACTCTAGCCTAGCACTGAATCAGAGACTCTAGTCTAGCACTGAATCAGAGACTCTAGTCTAGCACTGAATCAGACAGACTGTAGTACTGAACCAGACAGACTCTAGTCTAGCACTGAACCAGACAGACTCTAACCTAGCTCAGCACTGAACCAGACAGACTCTAACCTAGCCTAGCACTGAACCAGACTGTAGCCTAGCACTGAACCAGACAGACTGTAGCCTAGCACTAAACCAGACAGACTGTAGCCTAGCACTGAACCAGACAGACTCTAGCCTAGCACTGAATCAGAGACTCTAGTCTAGCACTGAATCAGACAGACTGTAGTACTGAACCAGACAGACTCTAGTCTAGCACTGAACCAGACAGACTCTAACCTAGCTCAGCACTGAACCAGACAGACTCTAGCCTAGCACTGAATCAGACAGACTCTAGTCTAGCACTGAACCAGACAGACTCTAGCCTAGCCCAGCACTGAACCAGACTCTAGCCTAGTACTGAACCAGACAGACTCTAGCCTAGCACGGAACCAGACAGACTGTAGCCTAGCACGGAACCAGACAGACTCTAGCCTAGCATGGAACCAGACTCTAGCCTAGAACTGAACCAGACTCTAGCCTAGAACTGAACCAGACAGACTCTAACCTAGCCCAGCACTGAACCAGACAGACTCTAGCCTAGTACGGAACCAGACAGACTCTAGCCTAGCAAGGAACCAGACAGACTCTAGCCTAGCATGGAACCAGACAGACTTTAACCCAGCACTGAACCAGACTCTAACCCAGCTATGTACACGTATGTATGTATGTATGTATGTATGTATGTATGTATGTATGTATGTATGTATGTATGTATGTATGTACATATACAGTATATACATTTTGTATATATAATGTACTTTTCTTGCCTGTCTGGTTGCCAGTCTGTCTGACACTATCTCAGCACAAAGCAATGTAAAATTTAACTAAAGAAACAAGTTTGAGCGACAGAATGTAACTATGTATACATGGTAGTACACTACAATGAATAACAGAGGGAAGTTTTGTTCTAAAAGTTTTAGCAAGAACAAATCCCGACTAACAACTTATTGCTACAGAGTTTTTAACATCAAAATGATCTGCAATTCTTGACTCTAAAGCATTTTTGGTAATTTCATCACAACTGGATTTAGATATCCTTAGAAATCTACTTATTAGTTGGTCTATACAGTTTTTGAATTTTATTTACAATACACATTATCAACATATTGACTCATCACAATAAGTCCATTTGGCAATTTGCATGTCATGTGATCAAACAAACCAATCGTGTGATTGCTTGGATGCATACATTAAGAATGTGACATCACAGATACTGCAGTTGTCATAGGTTACCTGTATCCACGGGTAACCAATCAAATAGTGTATCTGCAAATATCAAAGTTACACAAACATTTTGCACAAATACAGCAAATTATTAGTGCCAAAATGACTACATAGAATTTACATTTTTACACATCTAAGGCTTGTTAGTTGACAATCAAGAAACATGTATTTCAACTCCAGGTTCAGTGGTCTGAAAGACTACAATATTTGTCAGCTGTAAACTTGTGTAATCACTTGGTACAAACATGTGTTTAGCTTATGATTACAGAAGTGTTAACACCAATGAATCTGACTTACAAAGGTTATAACACACAAGCAGTTCAAATTTCTTAACTATGGAATATGTCATTCTGATGAGGCTCATCGACCAAGACAGATCATACTGCCACCTAGTGGGTCAGCTGTAACTATGGAATTTGTCATTCTGATGAGGATCGTCAACCAAGACAGATCATACTGCCACCTAGTGGTCAGCTGTAACTACGGAATTTGTCATTCTGATGAGGATCGTCAACCAAAGACAGACTGAAAGCTCAATGCTAAAATACTTTGAACTGCTTGAGGGTTATAACCTGTATAAATCATTTTATCTACCAAGTTGATGAACTTTTTTGGTCAACAATGAATCTTTCTTTTTCACTGAGATGATAATTCTGAATTACACAATGGTCTCATCAGTACAACCTCCCACATCTTTGTCAAATGGAACAGTCCTGTACTGACAACAATAGGACTGTTCCATATGTTCACAAATATAGGGGTTGGAATGGATCTTGATATTGCCATGTGTCAATCAAGTGAAGTCCTATTGGGTGATATTGCAGGATGCCAACAATTTGAACATATTGTAACATGCTAACCATTACTCCCCCAACACCTTTACAGTAAACAGAGCAGCCTATGAGATGCACACCTAGCATGATAGGAAATGATAAAAGTTTAAATGACCAACAAGATTGAAAAAAGAAAAATTATTTACAGTTTTTGTACATACATACATGCAGACTCCCTTCTGGCAATGTTAAATTGCATCTATTACTTTAGTAGTACCACTGTGACAGTATATCATTTTGTTTATTCTAAAAAAGCATGCAAAATCCTCAAGTTGATTTTTTAAGTTGTAAATTTTAGTTCATAAAATGTGTGAATTGATAGGGCAACGAACGTTTCCACAAATTGTCTACAAAATATCTCATTTCTTTCTCGGCACTGGACCTCTTTTTGCTAAATCAAAGGGTTTGACATCTGGGGTAGGAGGAAGTGTTCTACGTGTTCTTGTCCCAGTTGTGGTTTTCTTGGTGTGATGGGCTCCTGCTGGGTGACGTTTCATTGCATTCTTACGTTGAAATCTGTAGGTACCTGGGTTGCTATGGTTACCTGGTACATTGATTTGGTATGGAACGTTTTCATCTGATGGCACAAATGGTGTCAGACCAAAGGCATCGGTATCTAGCACTCCACGGTTTTCAATCACTTCACCGCTACCAGTACTATACACTTGACAAGATCCAGCATTGCTTGCACCACCAGCATCACTAAAATCTAGACTTATTGCACTTTGTTGGGGTTTTCCTTTCTTTGCTTCTGAGGCTGAAGGATTGTATATTTCAGATTCAAGTTCATCATAGTGTTGGGGTTTTTGTTGTTGACTTGGACTAGACTTTGAGCTGCCAGAATCAGAGCTTGCTGAACTCTTCAGACTACCACGTGATGTATTACTGCCACTACGTTTTCTTTGTCTTGTTGTTGTTGTATGTCTAATTCCCCCTACAGTACTAACTACATGCAATCTTCTAGAGACACTAGGATTTCCTGAAACAAAAATTACACATATATTGAAATCATATGAATAACAGCTACAGCTGGAATGTGTATAACATTTCTGTAAATACATACATCACCTTTTTATCTGTGTATTATCACCTTGGATATGAAACCCAATCTATTAATTTGATATTTAGGTGTACTTCAGAGCAGTGTGCCCTCTAATGATAGCCAAATTTTATTGTTGTGAGTCAAAATGAAAAAAAAATGGCATTTCTTGTGAGTCATTACATAGTTATAGTAAGAGATAGAGAAACATCAAATTTTGGTGCGTCGCTCAAGAAATTGTGTGCATCAGTGATGTGTACCTTACTTTTTGTATTTTTTTACATGTAAAGATATTTTAAAGATATTTTAACACAATGAAAAATGTTTGCAAGCTATTGGTATCACTTCAGCTCAAATACATTTTATCATGAAAATAATCAAACATTTATATTACTTGAGCTGATAATGGTGAGAATACTTTTCATGTTAAACCATAGACAGTGGAAAAGGAAAGGTTTCCTTTCTACTGCCCATGGTTAAACTCTACTGATTGCTTGTGAGGGTTATAATATCAAAAGTTCCTTAATTCCCAAAATGAAAACATATTGCTGACATCTTTAGTTGTCTACCTAAGAAGACAAGATATTTATGCAACAATAAGGATGAGGATTTGGTATTTATTTTTAATTTTTAATTTATAAAACAATTTTAATAATATCTTCCTACATGAAAAATCAATGTGAAACAACATATACCAAGTCTGTGTTTGTAACTAAATAAATTGCAAAAGATTAATAAATGTGTAAAAAGTTTGATATTGTACATACAATAGCAAACTTTTTACAATGTTTTTTTGGCCTTTTTGCAATTTACTGAGTTACAAACAAGGACTTGCCCTATGTTGTTTCACATTGATTTTTCATGTAGGAAGCCATGATAAAATTGTTTTATAAATTAAAAATCAAAAATAAATACCAAATCCTCATTGATATGGTCACTTTAAGCAACTAATCTTTCTGATTTCTTCTGTGGCTGAACAAGCATAAGTTTTTACTACTTATGTGAAAGGACATTGTGGACACTTGCTAATTTTTATAGTGAATTGGTGTGATCAGAGATGGTAATGGAAAGGAATGCTATAACACCTCAACTGTGGGTAGAGTGAGTAAACTCAGGTATACAAAGGCTTTATACACCTCATACCTGGGTACTTTGAGAAATGAAGGGTTAATTACCACAAATGATTTTTAAAACACTGAATAGCTATTTTGGTTGTCATGCAACAATTAACACAAAACTTCACAACAGTCAATCCTGGAATTCTAGCATGGCATACAATATAGCAGCATGGCATACATAGCAGCATGCTATCCATCAAAGGTTCAAGGTCAAACAACTTTACACTTTCGTTGGTTCTTGTTTAGTTTCTTAAAGCTCCAGTAGCTGTAACTTAAAAACTATTTTTATCATAATTCTTGTCCTTACTTTCATCCTATGGTATATTCAACTTTATGAAGTATCCCAGTAATCAAAACTAACCCGTATCAACAAAATTCCAAATATATGGACAAACTGCCATCTAATCTAATATTGTTTACACATGGACATCAAGCCAGTGAACATAGCACCATTAATCATTAGATAGGTTATTCAGCTATTACAATTGAAATGTTTCCAGTAATGTTTTTTAGCATAATTTTTGAGTCAAAAAATCATGAAAATAGTCCAAAGTTACAGCTACTAGGGTTTTCATTTCAATTCATTGTAAGTCATTCTAGTTTGTACATGCTACTTGCATAACTTTCACTAGTTAGTGGGTAAAAAATATAAATGGTACGGTAGAATTATTAAGGTGATTTTTTTTGTCTGAAAATAATATATAATTGATAACATGTAACCTCTCATGACAGATTAAAGCTCTGTCAGCAGCCAGCATAATAATGAGTATGGTATGCTTCAGGAAGTAGACTAACTGTACATAATATGCCATGGTCCAGTTATCAGAGATAAAAGAATTTTTTAGTATGGCCACTGGGGGCACTGTTCAGAACACATGGCCTAGAAGTAAAGGTGAGTACTCAATAGTGTCGTTTGAACTTTATCTTTTCCAAGTGAATATGTCATATTTGAATAACATACAAATGATTTGAAATAGAAAGTGTAAAATCATGGACCTAGTTCCTTTATTAGATGACCTGGGATATCATGCATGATTGGTGATCTTATTCATGGCTGTTCTGTGACCATCACCTCGCACAGAAATTGATTTTAGTCAGAGAAACATGGCCAAAGAAAATCACACAATATGTATATGTGCAAGCACTTGTACGTATAATGCATAATCATGTTTATACATGTATGTATGTGTGTGTGTGTATCTATGTATGTGCATGTGTCTGTATGTATGTATGTATGTATGTATGTATGTATGTATGTATGTATGTATGTATGTATGTATGTATGTATGTATGTACATACGTAGGTACGTATGTAATGTATGTATGTATGTATGTATGTATGTATGTATGTATGTATGTACATACGTAGGTACGTATGTAATGTATGTATGTATGTATGTATGTACATACGTAGGTACGTACGTACGTATGTAATGTATGTATGTAATGTATGTATGTATGTATGTATGTATGTATGTATGTATGTATGTACATACGTAGGTACGTACGTACGTATGTAATGTATGTATGTGTGTGTGTGTGTGTAGGAAGGAGAAGGCGTTTTTATTTCAAAATGTCAAACACAGGGTTCAACTTGACGTGAGTTTTACTAAATTGTGAAACTGAATTTGATTGGTGAAATGAAACCATAAACTTAACTGATATCAAATTATAACCAAAATGTAGATCTCAACATAAATTATATACTGGCAATCCTTTTTTTTTAAAGTTGCAAAACAAAACCATGCAAGAACCCAAAATAGATAGACACAGAGTTTGGACTGTGTAGATAAGGAACCCAAAACAGAACAAAGACACTGCAGATTTGTGTGCAGAGGGTATAGTTAGTATGCAATGGTACAATTCCAGGATAACATTGACAAATGACCATATACAGGACTACTCACTGTTACAAACCAGCACAGTACATCATGGAAGTGAATAAGGATGTTGCAGCAATACCTTTTGGAGGGTGAGGTTAGACGAACCTGAATCCTTTTGACCTGGCCTTACAGCCACGCCTATTTCTGGTTTATCCACCAACTCTTTGAATGGCACAGCACCAAACAAATCTGGTTGGCTACCACTGTTCTCACTTTGCGCTTTCATTTTTTGGCCACTGAACATGTCCACTTCAGTTGGTGAGATTGGTGGAGTGGGATTTGCCATCGCCATTGCTTGATCCTGGGACTGTTGCTGTTCTTGGATAGGAGATGTCTTAGATTCACTTTTAGTTTTGGTTCCTTTATTCATTTGTTTACCAGGGAAAGGAGCTTGGGCAAAAACGTCCACAGAACTGTCAGAACTAGAATGTCTGTGTTGTTTTTGTTGTTTGTTGGTGTATGTGACATCACTGTCTTTATTTGGGGGAGGGGACATGGGAGGAGTAAGAGTGCAACTGGTTGTAGAGTTCTGACTAACTGCTATGCTATGCTGTGGTTTCTTTAAATGAAATGGAGCCTTTTGGAATGGATCATCCTCACTACTAGTTGAATGTCTCATGTGGCGCCCAGGAGTCAAGTGATCTTCAGTAGGAATGCTTGATGACAATAACTCCTCGTTGTCCTCATCCTGTAGCGCGTGAAACTCATTATCTAAATCGGAATCGCTACTTCGTCCATCGTCACTGAAATCAGATTCCTCTCCATCCTCCTTTGCATACTGATGTCTATTGTCACTAACCATGTATCGAACTCGTCTCTTAGCATCCAGGATTTCATCATCAAAACCTAAATATGCAAACTGTTCAGCTCCTGTGTGTTGTGTCTCCCTAGACTTAGCACCATGTTCGGCATGACCAGTGACACGTGTAAATGCTGAACGGTTTTTGCTGCGTGCACCGATAGCATCAAATTCCAGGTTATCAAAGTCATCTACTGGTAATGGTATATCAGTTGATGTCTCACTTTGCTGACTCTCACACTGTAAATGTGAATCACTGTGTGTCCCGACAAAGGGAGTGGTTCCAAATAAATCAGAACTTGCACTGACTGGGGTTCCAAATAAATCAGAACTTGCGCTGACTGGGGGCGCTGTATTGGTACCGGGTTTGGATCCTGTCAAATAAAACAGAAAGTAATGAGACTGGCAACACATACAACAGTAGTTTCACATGCTTTCTACAGAACTATCCAGGTCCTATACTGACAAATTAACACCTCCTCCCCCACATAACCCCCCCCCCCCCCCCGAATAGTTTCTCATATTCCACTATTTAGTGGTTTAAGGTTTTCAAGTCAGAATTGCTTAACTCATGACAATTTCTGTACTGCAGCTACTGCCACATATCACCTACTGTGTACACACACATGTGCAACTTATTAACCTTCATTGTGACTTCACTGCATTAAGAATACCCATAGACACTAATTTGGGGTCAAAGGTGACTCGGATGACAATGCACATCCTTGGCAGTGGCTACTTGTGTAAATATAACACAGACAGTTTCAACTGTGCATTATGGGAGATTACATGAGAGGAAATTAGCATTCAAATATTCCTGTTTCATTTCTAAGTTCAATTTGTTGGGTTCTCTCAAGCCATCTTATCCCTTGTAAAACCCATTATACAAATAATGGACTATTCCATGACAACCAAGACAGAGGTATGGAAGTTCATCAGTGAGGCAGAACAGCAAATACTTTTCAGCAACATACAAGTATAGCATGCTTAAGTTTAATCATGCATTATTCAAAATCTAAACAAAGCTGCAAAAAATGGCAAAAAAATGATGAACAACATACATAACTATTTATTACAAAATTATGAGGTGTCAAGTGCTAATAAGGGGAGTTAGGTATTCTTTCATATTTAAGGTATGAACCATAGCTGGGAATACAAATGGTGTACACACAAGAAGCCCTACAGAGTTGTTCTCAATTTATTTTTTTTTAGTGAGTGGTTAACCATTTTAGAATTTCGTAGTTCACATGATTGTTAGTGGTCAATATTTTAGTTATTACCAATGTTTATTCATTTTATGAACAGTTCTCTCTCCATTTTGTCTTTGAGTATGTATAGAATCTTTGTCATGGAAATTTCCGTAATATCTGAACTAATATTTCCTGTCGCTAGTTTTCTCTACAAAAAAGATTATTATGAATCCAATATATGCATCACCAAACTACACTCATACTTTTTCAAACAGCAGTAGAGTCATGCCTTGAAAACAATATGTAGTCGATATGGACCACTGTAAATTGAATTTAGGAGTCCAAATCGAAATTCTGTGTTAATATCAGTGTCACTGCTAAATTGAAACCCTGTACCTGTACATATACATACAAGTAGACATCATTTTGTGATGGAGGCTAAAAATGTAGTCTTGTTATTTCAATGGCAAATACTAAGTGAATCTCCTTGAAATGTGGCTGTGGAAAACAGACATTTAACTTGATATTTCGTTTTGGATTGATGTGGAGTTATGAAATTCTTGGTACATATCATTGGGTAATACTAATACTCCCTGAAATGTGGCTCTGAAAAATACATTTAATCTGATATTTCATTTTGAATTGATTTCAAGGCTATGAAATTCTTGGTATAATGTTGATGTTATGAGTTGACATGGAGCTCATGAAACTCTAGGTAAAGATCAATGGAAAAGTTGTTTTGTAATGGTAGCTGAGTTTTGTCTGCAGACTTACCAACTAGTCTAGAGGCTATCCGAGGCTTTGAATCTCGTCTCATGACATGGTGAAGAGATATCTTAAGATTGTAAGCCACAGACAGCCTCTAGACTAGTTACTAACAAACTGTTATAGAGATATTGTGATTGATATGAGAATACTGTATGTCTCCAGTATTAACACTTGGTGCTATAAATTAAAAACTCATACATGCAACTAGTAGATAGCCTTGAACCAGGCTTGACTTCATTTCATAAACTACAAGCAAATGACAGCATTTTGTGTACTCTTTGCTTTCATCCCTTTTACTTCGGAATATTATCAATGGTAAATATCTTGACCTAAATTTGGTACTTTTCAACATTTTTAACGACAACTTCTTATGTCTGCTTCTGCTTTGAACTCTTTGGCAACAAGCTGTTATTAGGACACCCGTACTTAATCTTTCTCATCGTAACACCTTAAAAAAGATGGGTTGGACAGTGGATTTTTAAAAAATGTATGACTATGTACATGTTGGTGATACTTTCAAGTCATAATCATATTTTAACAGTCTGAACACTTAGAAATGAAAATTAAAGCCAGAAGGAAACTTTGAACAATATATTTCATTTAAAAGTTTCCAAAATTTCAGTAGTAAATAAATAATTTTCAATCAGGTATAATGTACTAGTGGGGTCGTCATCATATACAATCAGAGAAGTTATGATTTTTTCTAATCCTGCCATGTCCCTCACCAGGGTTAAGAAATATGGGGAGAAACCTAGAGTTAAGTATGACCACCCTTATAGTTGACTGTGCATTATAAATCTAACCTAAATACATATTCTATTCTTTGCTTCGCCTTGATTTTGCTTTGTTACAACAATCAGTCGTACAAAGAATGTATCTCGAACTTTGAAGTACATCTTAGTTCTTGATTAATGTTCTCCAAAGTTACACTGTGCCCCTGGGTGCTAGAATTTATCATGCGATTACAAAGTGACATTGGATACATACTATAACCCTGGGCTAATGGTATTTTCAATACTCATTACTCAAAGTGATGTACACAGCTATCGGAAATGTCAAAACTCTCGAGTACAAAAAATTATTAATGAGATCTACCGGTGCATGTTTTTTCCTTCTTTATCTTTTCCACATCTGTTTCCTATTTTAAGCTGTGTTTAACATTTGATGATTCTGTTTAGGGTGGTTGTTAAGCTGATTAAAATCTGATGTAGTGAATATGGCGCAATATCTTTATTTACCTCCGTTTCATACATTTATTGTTGTTTGTTCTGTGAGTGTGTACCTTTTTCCTACATCTGACACAATACCATAGGAGTTCATGTTCAAATTCTGTGTATTGAGTAATCCATTCAACCAATGAGAATGCATCTGAAGTTAAAAACTTACAGGTACATTACTTCAGAACACTCTGTTTGAACAGAGCTTCAGTGCAGAGAGCAGATAACAGTGTTGTTGTTATGGTGAATTTGTTCATTTTACAACTTCAATCCTGGAGTGTTAACTGTAAAGCATATTTTGATTGCCTATGCGTACGTGCAAGATTTGAACATGAACTCCTATGGTATTGGGTCAGATGTAGGAAGAGGCTCACTCACAGAATGACAAAACGACTATAAATGAACAACATAAAGGTAAATAAAGAAATCAAGCCATACTCAATACATCAGTTTTTAATCAGATTGGACTTTTGTAAAAGTCTAAATTTTAGACTATTCTGGCTGGCAGCTAACTTATAAATTTTTTACAATTTCTTGGATATTTGAGAGATGAAGTCAAGCACTTTGCAATGAGAGTAAAATACAGAGAGAGAGAGATAGAGTAAGTGAGTAAGTAAGTAAGTAAGTAAGTGTTAATATGAGATCTCACCAGTACTGAGACTACGGGGTCTCATGTCATTAGATTCTAATATGGCTGCCTTTACAACATCACTATTTGCACCACTGCCATGACGATTACGATTACCTAATCAAAGTACATACAATACTAAATAGTATTAGACCCAATTAAACTAAATACATTCAATCTCAGGTGCTCCTGCATTTGTGTTCACATCACATATGTGTTTACTGTTATGACTGAGAGAAGAGTGCATAGAATCATTATGGTATAGGTTAGAATAGATGTAGATGATAGTGGAAACTTTTTGGGCAATAACGTATCATTCACGATCAATGAATTCATCGTTTATCTCAATGACTGGACCATAGATCTACATATAGATCTATGCCTGGCTAATAATAACTTTCAGCTTTGTTCACTGTTTCATGAAATGGTACAGAAAATACATAATGACATGACGTTTTAATACTTTCTTTGTAGGAATAGCAACTGCAAAATTAACATGCAAGCAACAACCAAATCACTCAATACATGCTGAGTTTTGCTATTTGATTCAACATACATTCATTGCTACATGGTCTTGTCACAGACCCAACTGAGGGATGAATACAAGACACATTACTGACCTGACCTGACCTGACAAGGATAAACCTAGCGGTATTACATATGATATCTAACAATGACATGTGTAAAACTGTACATTGGGTGATTGTGGACGTCCCAAAATATCAATATATGAGTTGTCATACATTCCTCTATTGATTTTGCACTTTTCTAGCAAATTTCAATATACAAAATTTTCTATGTTGCTACAATATCTGCACTTGGTTTCTCCATTGTGTAGTGTAAGTGGAAAAATTTAATGATAAGTACTCACACACCAACCCTAATTTCATTTTTTAAGACTCGGCCTAAACTAGTGATAGACAATGATGCCGTAGCACAAATGCCTACTGTAAGCTAGGAGTCAGTTATGCAATAAAGTGAAAATTTTGCAATGAAATGACAAATTTGTTGGGGGAGATTACGGTAAAGAAAACAGACTGGTTGAGACAACATGGAAAGTCGATAAATTACTATTTAACAAAGATGTGAGTACACTACTTACCTTCTGACGAGAATGGTACTGCTCCAAACATATCTGTTGATGTATGGGGTGTGTTAGATCGACTGCTATTGCTACTTGTACTACCACCACTAACACCTGTTTAGTAAGTAGACAAGATATAGGACGTGTTATTTAGGTATCATTCATAGCTATGGAGTAGGTAGACAAGAAGTAGGACATGTTAGAATGAATTAATTATGGGTAACTACCATTTATACCTAATAGTTACAGAGAAAACAGCGTGTTTAGTAGATGAGCTACTATCTACATATTACTATTACCATTACTGACACAGTGTGAGCAGAGGATATGTAAGAATGAATGAATTACTGGTAGCCACCATTTACACCTATATAGTAGACACAGAGAAAACAGTGTGTTTATTAGATCAACTGTATTGTATCATTACTACATTGTACTTCAACTATCACTAAAAACATGTTTTATAGCAGGTATCTGTAGGAACAAACATGTTTTAGTACATATTGATAAAGTCACTAATGTGTTTTCAGACTATGCAGAAGGCAGGGAAAAATCTGGACGAGTATAGTAGTATGTTACTATATCATTTTATCATGTTTTTTGTTTTTTTAACAAGGGAACAAAGTAGTGTACAAATGTAACAATGAAATCACAAAATTATTCATCATCACAGTGGTCAATGCATCACATAATTTGCGTGTGAATTAAATTGTATATTATGCAAATTAGTTTATTGTGTTTTCCTCAGTGACAAGCATATTGTTTGACATGCTTAAATTGATCTGGGGAGAACACCACAGCATCCGAATGGAAAAGTGAGAAACAGTATAGAAATCACTTACTTGTTGGTGGTTTCCTGAGTGCATCAAATTCCATATCTACAAACTTGTCTTCTGTCATTCGACTAAAATCATCCTTATCACCAAATGGATTCCACTGTGACATATCAGACAATGGAGGCTGGGGACTTGTAACCGGGGACTGTCCTGGTGACGAGTTTGATGACTTTTGCTCTGGTGCTAAAAATTTTCCATCAGCCCTTGTACGATTAATAATATTCTGTTGTTGACCTATGGGGTTGAGATCACTTTGATTTCTACGCTGTTGTAAGCTTGGTGATCCTGGTGGTGTAACAGACACTAATGTATCAGTGGGTGGGTTAGCAGGCTGGCGAGATTGCTGCTGTTGTGCCATAGCTAGTAAGTTCTGTTGATGTTGTTGCTGCTGCTGCTGTTGTAAATGTTGCTGTTGCTGCATCATAGCATATTGTTTAGCTGATACTGGTGTTTTCATCTGATCTTGTTGCTGTTGATACTGCATCTGTTGCATATACTGCTGTTGTTGAAGATACTGCTGCTGCTGCTGCTGTTGTTGTTGTTGTTGTTGTTGGAGATATTGTTGTTGCCGTATATATTGTTGTTGTTGGTACTGTTGTTGCATATATTGTTGTTGTTGCTGGTATAAGGCCTGCTGCTGCTGTTGTTGTTGCTGCTGTTGATACAATGCTTGCTGTTGCTGCAGTTGTTGTTGCTGCTGCAGTTGCTGCTGCTGTAACTGCTGTTGTTGCTGCTGAAGTTGTTGCTGTTGCTGCTGTGCAAGGGCTTGTTGTTGCATCTGTGCAGCGGCAGCTATGTGTACAAAATAAAAGTGAGAATTTTTTGCTCCAATTTGCCATGACTAACTATTTTTATTTATTTATATATTCATTGGCAAAATGAGTGAGTGTAAAACTAGTCTAAGTGATTCAATATAAATATACATTTGTACTGTTAAACAGTGCTAGAAACTTGTATGAAAACAAAGTAATACTATGGATTTTAAAGTAAAAACAAATCCATGATAAAATGTCAATATTTTCATCATTTCTGTTTACTTTAGCTTTAAAAACATCAGGACTGAAAAAGTTGCTATTTCCTCCCCCTTTTTTGGTGGGGTTGGAGGTGGTAAGTAGGTACACTAAAGATTAATTGACAGCAAAATACCTGAGCTCTGTGTCTTGGCCTGTGTGATAGTAGCCTTGGGTCTATCTCTGGGTGTAGCTGTTGTAGAAGTTGGTAGTTGAAGTCCACTCTTTGGTGTCATATTACCCTGTCCAACTTTAGGCCGTTGTCTTGGAGTCACAGATGTACTAGTGTCAACAGTTGTAATTGCAGCCCTGGTATAATACAAATAAAATATACACATTTAGATATAAATCATATTATTTGTATGAATCATAAGTAATCACATTTTTATAGATGTTTGGCAATTTATAAGGTACTTGTAACCATGCTTACAGCACTTGTTGAAGTACACAAATCGTTTTATGATCTGTTCTCAGTATAAAGACTGATAAGCTGGTACATCTGCTAAAAAAGATAATATCTTACAACATATCTGGCGTTAAATTTGATATAACAGACAAGACCTGGTGTTACATTTGATATAACAGACAAGACCTGGTGTTAAATTCTGAAGGCTGAGGCTACTTTGATTTATACTGCAGTACTACTATGTGTCACTTCTGCAACAAATGTCATGGATATTATCTTTTTGCAGACCTGATGGTACTATATGAAAAGAACTGAAAGCTAGTCAGAGTTGTATTTTGTTAAAATAATCCAGTTTCCTTGTTTCTATTTATAATCTTATATCAGTTGTTTCAGTATTGATTGAATATACATATGCTAATAATAACTATATTAAATAGAGCTTGTATATTCATTTGTAGTGGTTGTATTCTAAGTTGTTCTTCAATTCAGCATCGTCAACTCTCATTTTGAAGTAAAACGTGCAAAGTTCTAAGCTTTGCCTCAATACTTACTTAACGTTGGCGTTGAGCAGTTGAACAGACACGAGTCATTTCAACTTAAAACAGTAGCAGCAAGTAGTTCTATGTCAATATTACAATGTTATTAACTAATTACCTGGCCTTCTCTCGTTGTCTTTGTTGATGTTGACGGAATTCATTTTCTGTCATAGCTTCTGGTAGCTTGCTTATGTCTGGTACAGTTGAATTCTGTAAAAATAATAGTCAAAATGAAGGTAGTATTTTGATATATTGAAGGGAGAAGTCCGGTCAGACTTATTTCTACTTTAGTACACTTACATTGATTGTTGCTATCAACTTACAGGAAAAGTCCAGTCAGACTTATTTTGTCTTTAGTACACTTACATTGATTACTGCTATCAACTTACAGGAAAAGTCCAGTCAGACTTATTTCTACTTTAGCAGGCCTCGAAATTCGGTTTTTTTCCCACCTGCCCATTGGGCAGGTGGTTGAAAATTTTACCTGCCCAACCAAAATTTTACCTGCCCAATTCACCTTTCACTAATTTTGTTACTAGTCCTTTAGATCAAGTCTTCTACGGTAAGTACCACTATTGAGCCACCTGTCTAATGCCCTGATCGCAACATAGCCTCACTCTCTGGCCCATCCAATACAATACGTAGTAACGCATCTAATGAGTCGATACTCAGTGAACTGCGCCAATCGTTCTCTTCTCTTTTCAACCATCTATATTCTTTCTCCCATTCTTCACGGAATTTTCGCTTTCTTTTCCTTTCATCCTGCTTCCAAAACGTTGTTGATTTGCTATCTCCGTCATCATCATCTTTGTGTGACTTTTCAGTCTCTTTCGATGTACTTGGTATTGCCACTAAATTATCACTCTCCATACGCAACTTCCCAGCTTTCTCGCCGTCACCACCCTCACTTTCTTTTCTTTCTTGCTGCTTCTTCTTTTCATTTGGAGTATCATTGTTTGAAGACTTCGTAAATCCAAACTTTAATAAGCTCATGTTTATTCAACAGCTTTCATTTAATAGTATACGTAATGTTACTTCGAGGTCAGGGCCCGCTGAGGTAAATACTACTTCATGAACACATGACATGGCTGGTCACATGAGTGAAACACATGGTTGCTATTGATATGCAAATCAAACCAATACGTGCCTATGACGCGAATGTCCATATATGGAGAGGTTGAAAGGTCATTGCATTCTGGCATTAGGCAATGCGGAAATGAAGAAACTTAGGTTTGACCGAAACAAGCTAAGTTACAAGAGACAAATCGACAAAAAATAAAACCCCAAAACGATTGCGGTAACAATTATTGACCAAATTAGAATAAGCAGTTTATAATAAAGTATTCCAAAAAAAAGCGCCGGCCCAACTGGGCAGGTGTGCATAAATTTTACCGGCCCAGCACCACTTTTCACCTGCCCAGGGCCGCTGGGCCGGCGGGAATTTCGAGCCCTGTTTAGTACACTTACATTGATTACTGCTATCAACTTACAGGAAAAGTCCAGTCAGACTTATTTCTGTCTTTAGTACACTTGTAGTGATTACTGCTATCAACTTAAATATGAGTTTGAGTGATGAAGTACAAAATAATGTAGTGCCTCGGTAACTTACTCAACTTTGAAATCTAATAAAGAAGCCCTACTGCATATGATATGCATTCAGCCATTATGGTGATTTCTGATTTCCGTTCATAACACCACCACATACAAACGTATGTCTAGAGTACTGACAGAGACTGTAATGACTAGACTACTTACATGGAGATTTGGTACGGCTGTTTCTTTCCTTACAATCTTAAATGCAACACAGGAAACCTGATATATATCAGGCCGTACATCAGTTTCAACCTCTAACATGTATCCTGTAAACAAATACAAAAGAAAGTAAACACATGATTTGTCTAGTACAACTAGAAACCTTTTGGTTTTACTTTTAATATTGTCATATCAAAGTACCATTAGATCTAACCTGAAAATGTGCAAGCAAAAGTAGCTGTAACAGATCAGTATTTTCGGTTAATTTTCCCCACTGGATATTATAAATA
Organism: Glandiceps talaboti; assembly: GCF_964340395.1. Lineage (NCBI taxonomy): Eukaryota > Metazoa > Hemichordata > Enteropneusta > Spengelidae > Glandiceps > Glandiceps talaboti. The sequence continues at coordinate 10,314,748 of NC_135570.1, forward strand.
TACTAGACTTTACTAAAATAAAGAAAGTTTAATCTTTCTGATTCACTGAATTGCAAATCATTGATAGCATTGTGTACAGTAGTCTGTAAGGTATGCTGTGATTGGGCACCTTCACACATTGATCAACCCCTTCAACAGTGGCTTGGTGTCTGTATGTAAACAGTCACAAATCAGGTACTGATCCCATTGCCTTTTTTGTCAACAACAGTTCATCGTTTGATGACAAGGTGATATGACAGAACCCAATGACACATGACTGCAAGTGTGGCGTACTTGGGGATATTAGCGCAAGTGCTTGCAGTGTTCTCTGTGGTTTTACTTTCATGAGAGTAACAAGTGAAAGTGCAGCAGGAACCACAGGAGTGCAAACACCACTGTGTATACCTATACTGGCACTCAGGTGGTATGGGGTGCAAATACCCCTGATACTGCATGTAGTTCTGTTATGTTTATCCAAAACAGCAAATTTCTGTAAAATCATAATGCGATTTCTTGTGCCAGGGAATGAGTGCACCCACATTTACATACAGATATGCAATAATGTTTTCAGTATTGAAGTGCTCTGCAAACACCACTAGTGTGTGCACCGGTTCAATCACTGATACATACACAATACATGTTTCTACGTGTACAACCATAATAAATTGAATATAAAAACAAACATTATGGAAAATGTTCCAGTTACAGGTACTAGGACTTTAAGTTTAAACATCCAATCAGAAAGAGTAAAAAACATCTTATGACAAAATAATGTACATGTATATTTAATATTATGCTCTGCCTACACACAATAACAATATTGAACCTTAGTTTATGCCTTCAATGACAAAATGTTCTACAGAGACACAGTAAATGCTATCTAGAGGAAAACGTTGTCCCAAAGGCATAGGAAATGTTATCAACAATTCTGCCTACAGCAGTCATGGGAATTGCTGTATTATTTATAGATAGCAAAAACATCGAATGAAATCTATAACCAGATTACTCAGACTTTTTTCTGCAACGCAAGATTTACTGCATGGAGTGCATAAAACACAGATAATCAGTCTAGACCTTAATTTTGACCTGGGCTTGGGTTTGAAATGTAATTCTTAGTTTAACCTACAAGTTGACAGGCATAGTAAGCACACACGGTAAATCCTCTACAGATCAGATAAAGTTTTGATCTATAGATTACATTCTACTTTTAGACTTGGTTTAAGTATTGTTACCGCTATGCCTTGTATACACAACCATGAAAGGGTATAATGCAGACTTTATAGAAACCAAGAGCTTGTAGCACTAAGAATGGTAAGTAGAGATAGGGCAGAGCTACACTTATTTCTTTGGACTTTTTACCTCTCATCAAATTTTGACACGAAATGTACACAAGATTACATATGCAAAGTCTATCGAGGATTTGGAACCTATTAGTCTAACAATTTCAATGAAAGTGATGATGATTATCATTACTAATTGAAAGGAGATGATTGAAAGACCTAAGAAGACCAAAGAAATATAAAATTTGATTTAAAATTAGATATTCTTGATTTTGGTGAGAAATGTTTAAGATTAGTTGATCTTTGACTAAACCTCCTGTTAATTCTGAACACAGGAAACACAAGTCACATTGAGGTAAAAAATATTACAGACAAGTTGACCTTTGACTTAAGCCTTCCTTGGCTACTTTTGAATACAGGAAAGTCGGTTTGCAAGTCTGACCTAAATCAGTCAGGTCATGGTCTATTAATATCATATCAGTACAACAGCCAGGAAACAGACAGTTTAAAGATGTTGGTAACACTGATTGAACCATATCATAATACATATATGATGTATGTTTCAGCAATTAGTTGGGGAAAAACCTGGGGGCTCAGAAGAATTTATTTTAGAAATCTTTCATCCCGTCATTGTTAAGCTTTTACCTATGGATTTACATGTTTGAATTGAGACTTGGCCATATTTGGTAATATTCAAAATTCTCCCCAATGTTATTTTTGACAGTCGCTTATTGGGAAATTTTATTCCACACATAATGTATATCTTGTTTTATCCTCATAGGTATTATGAGCTGGTGTCACGTGTCAGAAATAAATTTCAAGGATTTTAAAATGGACGTGTGTGTGTGTGTGTGTGCGCGCACGTGCATGCATGTGCGTGAGTGTACATGTGTATGCACCCATGTGCCCATACATGGGCATATGTACTATTACTGGGGGAAAATTTAGCTGTATAATATTGCTAAATGTTCATAAACTTGGTATTAAATGTGCCTCCGATCTTAAAACAAATTTCCTTGCACATCTCAGTTCCTGTACATCAGAGCAAGACTTAATACTTCTGATAAATTAACATCAAACCACAGTTACTTACGTATAAGTTGGTGTACTTCTTTTGAATACCTAGAGTCATCTGGGATAGTAAAATTACCACTTTGAATTGCTAGAGCACTCTCCCCAAACGGCAGTGTAAAGTAACATAGCTTATATAAGAGACAACCTAAAGCCTGTCAAAGGACAACAAAAATCATGATATTAGCAAGTAAATTTACTACAATCCCGGTAGACTATTCATTAAAATTTCTTAATCACAAAATAAATCATTAGTTCTGACTAATACCTAAATTTAATTTCTTTAATTTTCATTAAAGCAAATTTCCAATGAAACGTATGCAAAGATACAGATAAATATTTCATTCTGAAAAGAACATGTAATCCCATAGAGGCAGTCTGCTCCAAGATCTATGATAAACCCCTTGATTCAGTCACTGAAAATTTGACCGTCTGTGACTGTGGGCTATCATTAAAGAATTTCAATACAGTAAGGCATGGAATACAACGACCACTTTTCTGAATACTGGCTGGAGATTTGGATAAGAAGGAGGGGCAGTGACACCCTCCCTTCCCCAACCCCCACCCCTATCCACATCTAGAATGTACAGGGCTCTTCAGATAGTATTTTGCAAGTTGACACTGATTGAAGTCGTTTGGAAACATAAAGTTGTGTTCTTTACCTTGTTTGTGTAATACCACTTGAAATATGAAATCAGGATAGCTGAGTGTACATTTACACTGAATGGTAGATGTAGACATTACTTACCCATATATCAGACTTTGTTGTTATTTGTTTTCCACTATAAACATCTATCATTTCTGGAGCTCGATAAGATAATGTGGTATATCTATAGTAAAAAAAAGTTCAAAAATATATCAATCACATGGAATTGTAATAATTTTGTTGGTCTCAAATGTTATATTTGAGATTTAAAAGAAATATCATTGTATAGAGATGGTGTACTTAGTCTAATGCTATCCATGGCATTGAATCTTAAGATCTCTCTTTTTTTCGATAGCATGGGTAGATCTAGACTATGTTATAATTGATGAACTTAAAGTGTAAATCAGACTTCTTGTTTTGTAGTATCTGGGCTCACTAAAGGTGGGGTAATAATCATTGGTGATGTTTTAGTACCTGGAATAGAAGTTTCTTAAAAAAACTCCTTTTCTGTGAGATCACATACTTATCTGTCACTCAATGTAACTAGACTCAACTCATTGTCTTTTCTGATATTAGGCAACAAAAATTAAAGTCTCATCTACCCCTCTCACAACCTACTAGATAGTCTGTAAGGTATGCCTTGACGGGGCACCCTCACACATTGGTCAGCACCTCCCACTGCCGGTGAGGGCAGAATAGCATGGCATATCTTACAGTCTACCCACAAGACTACATTCTTAATACTCAGCTGGAAGTACAACTTTGAAGTGGTTGTTTCACATAAGTACCAAAGGATGCTTGACAAATAATCTGGCCTTAAGTAGTATCATGATGGTTGTTAGAGTGGCCAGCTCAGAATCAGTAAGTTCTCAGATTGAGCCTAACTACTTCCGTTTGTTTCTGAATGGATGAAGACCAATCAATGTATTATGTCTACTTCTACACCACACAGCAATCTACGCACTTATAAAATAGCATTTAAAATATAATTCTAGCCAATGAATACCATGGCATTGCATACTTTACTTCATCATATTGTGAAAATAAGTATCTATTTAAGGATGAGATGCAGGTTCGTTGGTGAATTTTGGCCTTTTTTTTTTTTTTGCTCATTATGAAGCTTCATGGTATGTGCCATCATTTGGTTAAAAGATTTTTTGAAAATCGTTCATTTTTTCCATTAATAAATTTGAAATGAAAAAACTCTAACGCTATATGTGTTTTATATGGTTTCATTCCTGAATGTTTATGTACAAAGATTTGCATACATAAAGAAGATTGACAGGAACGTTGATTACAGAAGTGTCTTTTCATATGCAAATGAGCCATAGCTGGTAGGCATCTGTGCAATGACTGACGTGACATTATCTCTTAGCTGTGTTGTTGTACAAAACCAATAAAACTCGGTAAATTTGGTTATAACCAATAAAAAGTAAAAAAATACCTCCTTTGAACCTGGACTTATGCACGTTGACTTTGACCAGTGCATCGGCTAAAAACGTTACAGTGAAGCGGCCTACACTGCACTACAGCCGCACAGTCGCTTGTAAACTGTTACTCCTTTCCTAAATGGTACTTACAAGTTACATACAACACGTAGGGGGAGAGGGGGGGTATGACATTGCTACCGATTTCATAAGAATATCGCCAATCCCCATAATAACGTCATTGTTCTGTATTAGGACCGTTATAGACAAGAATAAAACCATTTAGGAAAGGAATAACAGTTTACAAGCGACTGTGACTACACTAGTCTACAGCCTTCAAGTGTACCCGACGCGACGGCGATGTATTAGATGACGGTTTTCAAGTACCATGCATGTAAAAAAAAAACATACAAATCTCGAATATCTAACAGTATTGCAGGCTAATTGTTTTAGCCGATCGAAAAAAATTGATGTTTACAAAAATAAAACGATTCAACACGTTGGCGCATCGAAAATGAACCACGCTATCTTCGAGACTTGAGAGTTCACGTCAGATGCGTGACATTGCATCGGCGATTTCCGGGTATTACATTTCTGTTTCTGTAAGATTCACAGAACGTGGCCGTAGACTAGCTTTGAACTTTCGCGTTGGTGGATTTTGACAACGTCCTCTTCACATACTATATTATATTATTAGGGTTAAGGTCCTATAAATTGAGTGTGGCAACCACACTCTAACGATCGGCTTATCACGGCTCGATCCTTCGTGAACTTTCGAGACACGTCGACACCGAGTCACATGTACTGTAGTAGTATACGTGCGTTGCGTTGTTTATTTGCGTCTACGATGACGCTGTCTGAACGTAAACGGCAAAGAATTTGGCACCGAGCGATCCTCAAGGCTATTAAAGTTATAAAACGGAGATTTTGAAGGTACAAGTAGTTTAAATAAATGAGGTAATGTCTACTACGACTCCGAGTATCATAAAACGTCACTCGCAGTGGAAGAAAAACTGTTGACGTGAGTTCAAGTACCATTATTTATACCGTAGTTTTGTAACACTCCTTACAATTTGTATAACATTCCCGATGTCGTACGGTGTCGTGGTGTGGAAATTTGATTTCAGGGAAAGGATTAACTTTTTTTATTGTGTGTCTTCAACGAAACACCAACAATGTAGCAATGCCTAATACATGAGCAGGAATATGGAACGTAGCCCATATTCGAATCAAAACACGAACACCAACTGCGTAGAGCAAGAGCTTCGAATCCAAACCAGAAAGTATACTCGAGAACGGCACGCGTACCGTATTAAAAGATTAAACCAAAGTCTCCACCCGTAGATGAATAATAGATGACTTGACACCTTTATCGCGGGAAACAAACACGTTTCTATCTGTAGCATTTCATGACCCTCCTAAAATACCCGATTTTCTTCATGTCTGTAGCAAAGCAACGTACACAACCAAATGGCAAGGATTGAGTAACATATTTGCAAGTCACAGAAAACAGCTGTTGCAATGTCTGTCGAATTTGAAAGCTTTTGTCGGGCGGAAGGAGTCCAATTGTGTTAATTAGCATTTTTCTACGTTCTTTATTTTGTATACTGTGTGAAGTTCAAAGCTATTTAACTTTGCGTCAGAACGTCCCAGCTGCGTCAAATTTGGAGACAATACTCGGAGACAGTGTGTCGAAAAAACGTTCCTCCGGATTGTTTAGTTTTTGAGGGAATCAAGAGATATTGCGTTGAGAAGTGTGAAAAGCGGTAATTTATGCAAAAAACACAAAAATACAACTTTGGATGATTATAACAAGACAATGAGGGACAAAATAAAAAATCCGGAGGAACGTTTTTTTGTTTATGTACATAGCTTTCATTTGAAGTCGAAAAGAGGACTATATTCAACTGTTTGTAAAAGTTAAATAGCTTTAAGTGAAAATCGTCAAAAAACACAGTTTTTGGGTACAGATCAATAATATGGTTAAAAATGTAAAAAATCACCACAGAAACCACAACTTCATACAAAGACTCGACATAATTAATGAAAAAAATGGTATATTTATCTTGTCTTTACTGTGAAATGTGATGGAGGAAAAATGAGCTAACGAACCTGCATCTCAACCTTAATATTGATTAACTAGTTATTTTTCTTTAATTTATTCATTTACTCTAAGCCACACTTGTTGATTTTCACTTTCATTTTCTGTTGTGCACACAGTGGCAAAACCTTTAACATGTTGAAGGTGGCCAGTCATAGAAGATGACTGCAGGGTTCGAAATTAACTTTTCTATGGCAGTCCTAGTGGGCTACCAATTTCAGAAATTGGTAGCCCAAGAATGGTGACCACTAGTCCCATATTCCTGAACTGAAAACAGAGTTCCTCTATTGGAAATATGTTTGTAATCAAAATACTTTCATGTCCATAAATCTTCCATCCTTTAAATCATTGCATAATCAGTGGTAGCCTGAGTGGGCTACCAGCTGCAAATTATGGTAGCCCCTAATACAAGAATTGGTAGTCTATGGACACAGGACTACTGTTAATTTTGAGACCCAGCAGACCTGACTGGCATTTGCTTTCTATTCCATTCAGTTTTTACCTAGCCTGGAATCCATGTGGCTTGAATTCCAGGCTAGGTTTTACCCACTATATGAGTTATGGGCAGGAAGATAACAACAGAAGACTAACTTTTCAATTTCTTCTTTGCACTTTGCTGCTCCTTGTGTGAGTGGGTTAAGTACTTTGTGAGTTGCACTACCAAAATCACATAACATATAATTATTACTTTCTGTGTGCAGTAAAATATTCTCTATCTGTAAGGAAAAAATAAGAAAAATGTATAAGTTTGATATAATCAATACAGGATGCAGAACAAGAATAGTTTTCTTTCATAGATAGACAAACAAAATGTATGCAGTGGTATGTGTAACTTCTAAACACAGCATCACTACTAGTATAGTAATAATTGTATTTTAAAGGTTAGATCAGCTGATGTCTGTAAAACTGAACTGTTGTGATGCCCTGCCTTGTGACATATTGTCTAATCAGATTTTATCTTTGACATCACTGAAAAAAATATCTGGTACATGTATGGTTGAATTTTGATTTGATCATAGATTTGAGGAGAGATGCACAGATATCCTGAACTTAAAAGTACTTTTGACTATATATGATGACAGATGACAAATTTGCAAATAGTATTTTCAAATAAATGCATTCATAACTATTAGATAATCATTGTTCATAGCAAATAAACTGACTTCAGCCATGTTCATCTCTTGGATAATTAATAATTCAATATTCACAACAGGAAATCTACTCACTATAGTACATACATGTAAGTTTAGAAATCTATTGCCAATGATTACATTACTTCCTGTCAGGATTTACACAATGTGTTAGCAAACTGTCCTTGAGACACTTCTGTGGACAGGTGTGTCTTCTAAGTTCTACTCAGATGATATAATTTATTTTACTGTAGTGTTTAGAAAGGATGTGATATGCATATCAGTGTAATTGTTTGGTTAGTCTAGATGTTATCCATGGCTTTTAAATCTCTTCTCACGTCTAGCCCAATGAGGTCCGGAGATGAATGAAGCCACCCACACAGTCATTAATATTGTGTCTTTGTTAATCAATCACAGAATTCTGCCCAAAAGGTTGATGTTTATTGGGGGCTGTTACTAAATGTCCAAACATGGTAAATTTGTCATATCAGACATTACTTTGGTCTAGTCCCTATACTAGTTCGGATGCCAATGTGGTCTCTGTTAAACTAGTGAAGGTGTAAATCGCACCGTTACTGTATAGGGACTAGACTATCCCTATATGTAATCGTAACAATTTATATCTCCACTTGCACCACATTGGCATCCAGACCATCATTACTTATACACTGTTCACATCATTCTAACAACTTGGAGGTTTACTCATGAACATGATTATGGCCATGGGGTGTCACGAGATTGTGAGATTTGAAACCATTGACAGTCTCTAGACTACTGATTGGTTTGTCGAGTTATTCAGTCTATTTGTCACAGTGGGCCTTTAAATATGTTATTGAAATATATGCCCTTGATCTGGTATATGGTCTTGATGTTACTTACCTTTAAGTCTCTATGTATGATAGGAGTTTGACAATGATGTAGTCTAGATACAGCTTCACATACATCACAAAATATACGTAGAATTTCTCCTTCTGTGAATCCTACATTCAGCCTCTCATTCATTAATTGAATCACACTCACTGAAAATAAAAATATATACAAAACATTCATCCTGGACTAAAATTGTTTGAACTAAATTTTATAAAATAACGCTAAAGAGACTGGACTGAAAGATTCTTTATTGTGGGTACATCACCCTCGATAATTAAATTGTTAATGAATATCATAAAGTACATCCCAAGTTTTAAGAAATGATGTCATCTCAATCTTATCTTATTACTTTTACAAGGTCTACATACTAGAAGTCTTTCTTGCCAAGCTATAGTGTTTAACTTTAAAGGACCATGTTTCAATCCCGGGTCATCACATTTGTGTTATCTTATAAGAATATTACATTAGTCTAGTTCCTATACAGTATCGTTACGATTTATACCTTCACTCATGGAAACCACAGTTGGCATCCAGACTAGAATTACATGGCTTCATTCTTTTGTTATGGGCCAACTTTTTCTATATCTCTGCCAGATGACTGTTTTTCACACCTAGATTTAATCCATAACGTGAACTGGGCCTTTCACTTTAAGAAAACATGTCAGACTCAAAATGTTCCCATATATCTTAAAGGCCAAGGTTTCAATCCCAGGTTCTCACATTAGTGTTCTCTTATCACTGGAGGTATAAGGATTACATAGGATTATTCTTTTGTTCTGGACCAACTTTTTCTACACCTCTACTAGACATATGTTTTTCAGACTAAAATGTTGAATTCTAATCTGAAGTGGGCCTGTAAAGCTTGAAGTAGTTGTGACTAAAACTAATTTTCTCATAATTATTTTTTCTTGTGTTTGACTATAATCTATATGAAGCATATATGGTTATAAATCTAGAGGCTGTGCATAGCTTTGAATCTCTAATCTCTGGGGTGAAGTGAGATCTTTGAAGTCAAGGATAGCCTGTGGACTAGTATGGCTCAAAAACTATAATTCCCACAATTTTGTATTTCATTGAGATGCAATGTGGTTCAGACCATGTATGGATGCCATGCAGTGTTCACACAGGCATGTCAAGCCAACTTGTACACAGTACTAACAATCAATAGGTAATCTTATAAGGATGCATGTATTTTTCGATCGGTGAAAAAACGTTCTTTATAATCTCATTAGGAGGATAGAAGTTTCCAGTAAGAATTGATGCATTTTTTCAATAATCAAAAGAAGAAAATAGTGAAACATTATCGATGTAATCTAGATACAGCTTTCACATCAATTTTTTAAAATCCATACAACAATGTATGAAATGTATCTCTCCAGGCAATAGAGATTAGGTACTCCCTTGTCAGTTATTACCTTCGAAATGAAATATCTACTTACCTCTACACATTTCCATTAATATGAGTACTTCAAAGACATCACTACTAGTTCTGGTGATACTAGAATCTACATATGGTATTATATTCTTGTGTCCTGTCAGAGACGACTGCAAAAAAATGGGGAGAAAATTTCAGTTAGACAAATTTCCTACAATTCATGGATTGTTGGGTTCAGATTTACAATACTAATTTCTAGTCACTGAGTCAGCTTTTATTAACAACGGAATTCTCAGGCTCATGATGCTTACCAGATGCAAGGATAAAATAAAAAATACTAGATTTACAAAAAAAATGTAAACTCTTAAAAAATTCAGATTTTACATGTAAATTAATTTTGAATTTAATTAAAGTTGGAATTTCATTTTTTAGCAGGCACATTTGGCTTTATTTATGGGTATTTATCCTTGTTTGTTAAAAATAAAACTGTATTTGTGGCCTAGTTCTCCGGGATAGCATCCTCTGGTGTGAAACTAGGTCAGACATATATAGCTATTTTGTAGTAATTTATCATGTTCAAAGAAACAAGACTACGTAGCCTTCATTAAGCTGTATATTATTATTCTTGACATGATCATAATGCATCATAATTTGTGACAATTATGTTAAGATTTTGTTATACAATGGAGTTTCACTAAATTCCATTATGCAATATAGATACATAGTGCTCTCTCAAGTAGAATATTGTTATGAGAGCTCAGAGACCTGTATTGTAATACAACCTTCTGTACATTGCAATTAGCAATTATATACAAGGACAGAATGAATATTAGATTTTGTGGCTGTGTTGCTACCATTTTTGCAAAGAAATGAAGGGTTTTGAAGTATGATTTCCATTTAATTAAGACTCAGAGGGTACTCTGCAATTATAAGAGGGCTTGGCTTTGAAGATCTCTCTAGTCTAGAGTCTATCCCTCGCTTCAAAGATCTCTCTAGTCTAGGTGCTATCCATGGATAGTGGGGAAGATTCGATGCTATGGATAGCCTCTCGACTACTTTGTTCAGGGAAGAACTCTGGATGTTATCATTTTATTACAATATATTTACATCAATCATACTGTCACATTATAATATCATGTAAACATTTGTTTATCTTGTTTTTCTTATCCTACTAGAGAATCATAATACAGAGTATGGTGGCAATTTCTATTTCGGCTTTATACTAAGATAGACACAAACTAAAATTATTTTTGTTCGATGTGATAGATGACACAAGTTATGATAGTATTAATGTCTTTGTTGTGTAGATACATCAAGCCTGTAATCAAGATAGTGTAAACACTGGAAGTCCCAAACAATGTACATTGCAAGATCATGAAGTTAAAAGAGATGCCACCCATTGGGAACAAAATCAAACTAATGACCAATAGCTTATAATAAATATAATAAATAAACATGTTGCAACATTAGTTTCAGTTTGTGGCTAGCTTTAATAGTGAGCTGAAACCTCAACTGCTAATGTCATAACAAGACAGGCTGACACATACATAACAAACTTCTGATCAATGGTTGCATTTTGAAACCCATAAACACACATCAATAAATCAATTTAACCAATATTTACTTTGATGAACAAAGAAATATATAAAAAATAACACCACTTTATTTTACTGTAAGTGTTAGAATATTGATCTACTGTAAATTATATTTTGATGAAGTGATACACATAGCGGTTAGAAGTAATTGAAATTAATTGTAAATTGTATTTAAAGCTATAAATACAGTTAGAGTGTGAACACTTCCAAAGAAAGGACACAATCTGATATACAAATTGTACAACCTTTGCTACATTTTCTAATCCTGAAATATAATATATAATATTTGACCTAAAACATGACACCTTTCAATTCCCCCAGGATAGTTGCAGTAGCATGTGATGACAATATTACTAAGACTTCAAATCAATTGATATGAAAATGTATACACCTTTTTATAGGCCAATTAACGTGTAAGAAAACATTCAAAATTGCACAATATGAACACTCCAAGGTATTTTTTTTTCAATATTAATTTATATTATAATGTGGTACATGTAGAGATGTTGGCCTAGGTAGCACAATTGGAAATGTATCTGGCCAGTGATTGGAGGGTTCTTGGTTCAAGTCCTGGCTCTGGCCATCTTTTCGCAATCTAGTTTGCTACATTTGGCAACTAGGACAACTGGGCGTGTGTTTGCATATGGTATCTGCAGTATTGTACTTGTGGTTTGGGTTGGGTTCCAAAAGTTGAGAAGGGAAGAGAGTGCAGTAGAGTCAGTGGACATTGGCCTGGGTAGCAAGGTTTGTAGTGTGACTGTCTAGTGATCGGAGGGTCCCAGGTTCAAATCCCAGCTCACACCAACTTTTCGACCTCTCATTTACTATAATAACAATATATTCTGCATATGGCACCATGGTACCAGTTTTTACAATACTCTGCAGATCAATTGACATACATACACCTTTTTGTAAGACAAGTGATATATAAAGCATTCCAAATTGGATAATATAAACACTCCATGCCATTTTAAATATTCTATTCATTTACAAATAACATTAATTCTTCATTTGCATATGGGGCCAGTTTTTACAGAACTGTAAACCGTTTACAAACACCTTTTGACAGGACAGGAACCGAGAAAAAATTACTATTTACAAAAAAAGATAATGCTAGCATTATGGGGTACTTTTCTCAATATCTATAATAACATGTATAGATAATATTGAGCACAGATAATAACAAAATATGTTTTTTAAATTAAATATTCCAGACATGCCATTAAGCTGTAACATTATGTAATTTCATCACAATGGGTTAGATATGAATTGATTGAACAACTGTAAATTCAATTACTGACTACACTGACAAGTGGAGAAAATGTATTACATGGTTGTGACACTTGGTAAATAAATCAATAGTCAAGTATAGTGATAAAATAATCAAATTTAGGTATCACAACAACTGATTCAATACACTATTTCATCATACATCTTTCAAATCTTCTTTTCCATGGATCTGTTTCCTTGGTTACCATGAATGCTGTGCAATATTTTAATTTCACTGATGTGGAAAATTCTGTTTTTGCACTAGTCTGTTTCCTATTAGACATAGCCCTAATACCGGGGTACTGAGAATTGTCATATATCTATTAATATTTATGGAATCTGTGGAATAAAATTGCAGTAGAAATAATTGACCAAACTTTTCAGTGGATATGATATAGCATTTTTCTTCATGTATTTTGATTCACTTTTCTTTGATTTCTTAAATTGCTACTATTGTTACTGCATGAGTAGTCTGTTTACGACACTGTTTAGATACATCGTTAGCTCTCGTATTCTCCAAGAATACAAGGGCTAGGAGGTACAATGATTGTGAGCTAACAATGTATATCAAGAGCACCATAAACAGGCTGGTTATTGAGACATTTTATCATCAAATTAGAATTCTACAGACAATCCCCCTTCTTGGTGTGATGTTGACAAATCAAACAGCAAGTTCCAGGTCAAATTTACATCTACTTAAATCAAGCCAAACCTTAGAACAACCTTGGCGAATATGACTCAAAATACCATGTCAATTTTATAAATGAAGACACCATGCTCTGGGGTAGTAAACATAGGAGCAATCAAAGACAACCATTATTATCTAATCAGTGATTTTCACATCAATGACATCCAAGTCTCTGCACTGTCAATGATAAGTAAGTCACTAGTGTATGGTATTCCACTGGATGTAATGTTCATTGACTGACTCTAAATTGAGCCTAATTAGTAAAGACTTCATTTGTGAAGCATCATGACAAACTGTCGATATGCAAGGAAATGCCATTCTCACAAGCCAGAACACATTTTTCCACTGACGCAACCTTTGCACAGGGCGTCTGTTAAGCACTGCCATAAAAAGGCTTGTGGTTTACGATGATTTGAAATCCACAATACTTATTCTTTGAAGTATAGGATAGAGGATATTTTAGCAAAATCTTCATTTTAGGAGATCTCCTGTAGGTGTCCTAAGTCAGGATGGTTTACTGTCAGGAGATCTCCTGTAAATGTCCTAAAATCAGAAAAGTTTCAGGACACCTTTGCATTTACATGGAAATCAAACCATCCTGACTCATAGGATTTGGGATAGTTTTTCGTGACAGTAAATACTGACTTCACCTACAGAGAACAACGCTCTCTGAGGCAGTAATCAAAGAATATGATTGAACACAGGCAGATTAATATCTACAATCATCTGAGATTGACATCAGTGTCAGCTATTAAACCTAAAAAATCATCTTATATACTTTCACTTTCATCAAAGGCTGTGGGTACATGTAATGTTTTGTAGGAAACGATATCCACCCTTGATTTAATTTCAGTTTTAACTAAATCTAATTATCAAGGGATTATTTTGAGTTCAAGTAATCTATGAAGTTCAACAATAAGACAACAAAACCACAATTTTATTCAGTTAATGTACAAATAGAGTTTTATCAGAGATCAATCTATCAACATTGATGTAACAAATTAAAAAGTTCAGTAGTGAGAAAGTAATCACAAGAAATGATGGAACAAACAGAGATTGGTATCTATAATCACAATCTGATTAAAATCTGATGTAGGAATAGGCTTGAGTACTTTATTTATCTCTACTTCCTTTGTACACTCTTATTTGTTTGTGATTATTTTGTCCATGAAGTGAGTGCCAATCCATCCACTCCGAAAAAAAAAAAAAATTGAAAAACAAACAAAAATATAAAGGAAATTGAGGTAAATAAAGCAAGTCCATTCCCACATCAGAATTTAATTAGATTGCTCTAATCAGAGATTAAAATTTAGCACAATCTGGTTCATTCTATAATTACTAAGGGAGTGTTTTAAAAAGACTTCCTACTGTTTTAAAAGGTATTAGTATGAGACATCAAATTTGATTTTTTTCCTGTGGCATTATTAATGTCACTTCATATTCATTTCAGTGCTTTTAGAATTTTGATTGATTGCACTTTCCATTAGCACAGTTTTTGCTGGATATCATAAAATTATGTACATGTACATTCTAAATGATGATATATTTTCAATGGGATTTATGTAATATTAAATTCTGACTCGTTCTCTTTGTACCAACCAATCTATTTTCACTAAAACAGATGTACTGCATTTATAGCCATAGTCTAGATGCTATACCTAGCTGTTGACGTTCTCTATCCTCTCCATGGGTGGAGATGATTGTAGTGATCACCCACATATAGAAAACTAAACTAATTTGGCCAGCCATACCAAAATAACCCTACAAGGTAAACATGTTTATACATGCATTTGGTATTCATTTAACTAGATGCATAATTTACCATTTATGTTAACTATTAGCTATATACCAACATACTAGTATTGAGCATTCATTTTAATTTTAAATGACCATTGCTTGAATAATGCATATTATTGCCATGACTTATTGCCCAAAAACTCTGACTCAGGCTTGGATGTTTACTCTGCAGGGTAACAGTTGAACAAATTTATGATATTTTTGTTAATACTTAATCTG
The DNA here is from genome assembly GCF_964340395.1 of Glandiceps talaboti. Classification (NCBI taxonomy): domain Eukaryota; kingdom Metazoa; phylum Hemichordata; class Enteropneusta; family Spengelidae; genus Glandiceps; species Glandiceps talaboti. The sequence goes on from NC_135570.1 coordinate 10,330,195, forward strand.
TAAAAATCCTTCGGCGATCACCCGGAACAATACAAACGACACAAAATGATGGAAATAGATGTACATAAAGACACTTTACATGTAAAGTTTCACCACATCAGATTTTTAATTATCAGATTGGTTAATACTGTACGATGAACTTCATAACAGATTAATCTACCTTTCAAAGTCAGCATTGATATCAAAATTTTGTCCACCATGTACTCTGAACTGAGTCTATACATTGAGACATATTTAGCTTGGTACAAACATATGATATATACAACAATGACTTCCTTGAAATGGCCATATGGTTCCAAACTATAACATATTTTCCTGACTACCGGTAATCCTCTTTCTCCCAAGGAGGTGTTATTTGTAAACAAGTAATTACTATTTTAGCCTGGAATCCATGCGAATGGGGATTTTGAATTCATTATTTCAAAATCAAAATCAATATCAAAATTAAAAATTAAAAATTCCTATTGGCCTGGTTTCTATTGCTATTTGGGATAAAGAGGATTACATTGTAATATTCTTTGTAGTTTGGATGCCAACATGGTGTGAATGGAGGTGTAAATCATAATGATACTGTATAGGAACTAGACTACATTCTTTGTACATTGTGAGGACTGCTATATACATGTAAGACTTCCAAATGATATACCTATATTGGATTAGCATTAGATGTTTGCTGAGAAAACAGTTGTATGGCAATTTGATTAAAAAAGTTGGTTCTGAATAAATTAATGAACCTATCTTTAATTATCCTAATGGCTTCCCTGATTGCACAAGATACATATTGCACTAGTGTATGTGAGATCATGGCAATAGAAAGCATTCTACCTCCATGGTGAGATTCATACATTGGGTCTGTTTCACAAACTAATCATTACTAATACTTCTGCTGTTACCTAGTTTTGAATAGTCAACAAAAATACAGCAAAATAAAAGAAAATCTCAAAGGTTAATAATTTACATAACTGTGACAGAGAGTCCCATGTATCTTCACTTTGCTATTTTAGTACAACTGTACAAATTGTTATTCTTATGCTAACAAATACTGTGACGTTTTGAGAACCTGCTAGTCACATATCAACACTAAACATAATATCATAATTGTTGCCATGGAAACTGAATAGAAACTGTTTGCACTCTTTAAGTGTCTTGTCATTGAATAATCAAATTAATAGATATTGAATCAATCCACAAGGATTCACAGACAGGAAGTGGCAAGTCACATGTCAAAGGTCAGTAACCTCACATGACATATTGCATTGAATGACCTAAAGACGATGAGCATGTGCTCAGAATCAGATTGGAGGCCAGCTTGTCACCGAGACATTCTACTAGATTAAATTGATGTGTTTGCTTGTAGGCATGGGTTCCAACAATGTCAGCCTACCTGTAGACTTGAAAGACTATCATTACTACACTACCTGCTATCCTATTAACTGACATTTTATTTTTTTTTTAAATTTGTTCACTGGGAGGACAAGCAAAAATTCAAAATATTAAAATGTCATCAGTTATGATAGCGGAATAGTGTAGAAGTAGGTAGTCCTTCAAGTCTACAGGTAGGCTACAACAATATATCATTCTGTAACACCGCCTTGTAGAAAGATTTTAATTTTAATTAAGTGTATATATATAATGACAATTTTATAGTGGGCATGAAGTCAGCCCATTTCCTGTAGTCTAAATGATAGTATTACTTGTTTGACGAGTTTTAATGGATGTCTAATTTTCCATATCTGAGACTACATGAGGCTGAATCTGAGGCTCAATATAAAACTCTCCTCAGATTGGCCTCCAATCTAAATCTGATTCTGAGACCAACTTCAAATACATGCAAAGGCTAGAAGCTAGGTGTACTCTGTAACAACAGAGTGAGTTTATATGCAGGCAGGTGGAAATATAGAACAGTAATTTACAGTAATTATGTTGACCTAATTCTGGTAAGTTACTCACACCTAATGGCTCACTATATCTATACAACATAACATGTTAATCACTTCTATAATCAGCTGATATCTTTCAACCATCCATCATACAACTTAAATGCCCTAAAAGCCGATCATATATTAAAACTCATTCTATCAATCAATACAGTATTTGAATCTTTTGAGTCTATGAAAAAGAGGAAAAGACTTACCATAATCTTAATTTCTCTCTGACAAATCTGTAAATCATGTTCTTCATTGACATACATTCTCTTCAAGGCATACTTCCTACCCGATACACCTTTGACAAGGAAAACGATGGCAAATCCACCTAAAGAAGATGATAATTATATAAAGACAGGATTGATCAGTACTAGTACTATTCAAAATATCCTTCAGATATTCTACAAGTTTCAGGTTTCTAATTATCATAAATGTTTAGTATAAAATTGTATTCACTAGAAAGGATTGTGTGCTCAGTGACAGTTTCACAATGACCACTTCCATACTGACTGACGATTAGAATTTAGTGTTTTGCAAAGGCTAGGGAGATTCGTTATGGGAGCAGAGGGAATCTGGTAAAAAATTCATAGATTTCTACAACTACATTGTACATTTGAAGTACCACAAATTTAGAAAGGAAAACAACCTTGGAGACTTTACCTACATGTCTTGCATTAAGAGGACTTCCCTCACAGTGACTGCCTATTAGGCTAGGTGACTGACAACATATACTTTTATTTTGACATGTTGTAAAGTGATTTCAAATGTACATTTCATCTTGTCTGACAGGAGGCTTTAACAAAGCATTCGTCCATGCAATATTTCGATAGGATATTTTGGAATATTCAGTTTCACACAACATCCTATGTGGGTGAAGAGATGATTCGATACCAAGGGTAGATATTTATTCTAGACTATATACAAAACATGTATACAACCTGGCCTGCCATACATTGTAATAGGCTTGCTTTGTATGTTAGATGATATCAGATTAGAAGCCAATGCATGTGAACTCTATGGTTTAGTGTAGGAACCATATATCTGAATTCAATATGTTGGCCTGGACACACATGCAACATTTCATCCTCTAGCACTGATTGCATGCAATAGATACCCCCACCCTATGAGTAATCACAGCTTTGTCCAGATAAAGAATACTAAACATAACTCTGTGTGGTAATCACCACTAATTTGATACTTCCTAATTTGGAAACCATGTTGATATGTTGCTTTGGACTAAGAGTCCATCTTTTCACCAAGGTTGTGTTCTTCAAATGAGATACCCTACACTCACTTCATTTCAAAAGGTCAATGTCATTCTACATGTAAATGTACTACATACATACATGTACCATTAGGGCAGAGCGACACGACATTTCTTAGTCTAATATGTACCATGATTCTGACAGATACATGCATCATGTACATAAATAAACCTTATACATTTGTTGATTTTCTTCATAAGATTTCAGTAATGTACAACACACTTGAATGGAATGCTAGAAATAAATTCACATACATTTCATTCAGCAATGCTCAAGACAAATTTTACAACATATATATATATATATATATATATATATATATATATATATATATATATATATATATATATATATATATATATATATATATATATATATATATATATATATATATATATATATATATATATATATATATATATATATACACCACTGCTTTTTGTTTTGATTTCTGGTCTTTTCATTTGATCTCTAGGGTTCACAACTTTATATAAAGTAACAACCTAGTCTAGTGCTACCCATGGCATCAAATCTTAAAATCTCCCTTTGGGGTGATGAGATGATTCCATACCACAGGTTGATCTACACGATATAAAACCTGGTCTGCCATAGTTATTTTGTGCATATCCAATGTAAAATAAGCCTTACATTTGTAATTTTGTTAGAGATAATGATTTACTTGTAATATCATACACCCTGAACAGTAGTGAATCACCAGTGGGTAAATGTATTTTGCAGCTGTACACATATTATGATACAATAAAATCGATTTTTGTGTCGGCATCCTAAAATCAGCAGTCCAAGCCAATGCTATTATAATTTCAAATTATTACTGCACTACTTATTGATAAATTTGACCTCTACAATATCTAATTATTGGTATTTTAATAACTTTCAGAAAATATATTTGATTGTCTGATTGAAATACTACTCCAGTTACAGGAAGTGCAGCTTTAACATTTTTATCAAATTTTGCAAATTGAGTTGAGAAGAAGTCTTTTAGTTGTCTCCTCATGAAACAAATCTTTTGAAAACTGACATTTGATTCCCATTAATATGAAATACTTTTGAAAGGTACGATAACCTGCTGAATGACTGGACTAAATCTCTTGGGTCATCATTGAAAGAAAAGTCCAGTCAGACTGTCTGAAATACAGTTAGTATTGATTACTGCGAGATGATTTTGGGTGATGACGTAGTGCCTCAGTAACTAATGATGATTTCAACAGATTTAATTCTACAGATGTTGTTATTCAGTTCAATAGATGTAATTCTATAATTGATGTGATTGACATTCTTCAGATACAGTGTATGTTGTGTTCATCTTTTTGTAAATACTTTATAGAGTAGAAACTATCAAATCAATATAAATTCCTTCATCTCAATTTGAAAACTTGTAAAAAAAAATTCTACTGCGCTTGACATGTTTTCAGCCATTTTGGGGATTCCTGGCATCAAGAATGCCTTTAGTTTGTAAGGTACGCTGTGACGGAATGGAACATCACAACGTATCTTACAGTCTAGACTACCCTAATCCCTTTCTCTTGACACCCCTGGCTTATATTTGTTAGTGTACAACTACAGGTAATAATGCGATAAAGAAACTTTCATATCTGCACAATTCTGAGTATGATTATGAAATTATTATAAACTTATTCTTATGATTCAATGAAAAATTTGATACACAAGTAATAACTACCATCAGGAGCCAATGACATTTAAAATAAGTCATACAATCACTCTGAGACCAAAGTTTGTATTTTGATCACGCTAATATATGTCCTTGCTATGTACTTACTGTGGTCAAGTCATTGACTGGTGATTTCACACTGTGCATGTAAATATAAAGCCTTGGACTGTATCCATTGCAACACACTCTAAGTCTCTCCATGGAGTACACAGGCAGGAAAATATAAGGTTTCACAGAAGATAGTGACATGACCCTGATCTGAAGGGAATCGGTTTAGCTGCAGTGCTCTCACATTCATACACTATAGTTAATGCTGAATATGACTTATTGGTTTACATAGCATTGCCATATTGTATACTGAACCAATAAAGATTATTGGTATAAACTGCAGTGCTTTCAGAATCATAATATACTGTTATACATGTACATATATTCTAGAGTCAGTGTGAAAAGTGACTTACAAATAATCATGTCATTATTGAGTAGTGACTGAATAAAGAGTGCCTGTAAAATTACAATTGAAAGGAAAAGACATGCATACAAGTACTTGAATGTGAATAAACTCAAGTTCATAATAATGTCTTTCTGATGTAATTAATTTGACTGTTAGATACTGTAATGTCATGAAATGTCATATACAGGAGAATTTCTGTCATTCTATTTTTTGAAACCTAGCAACCCACATACTAATATCTGTAATAGTGTTCCTACATCAAACATACTAATTGCATTGTCTGTTGTTTACATGTACTGATAAAGACCATGGTTCTAATGATTTAGGGATTAAATTTCATGTTCTAAAATGCTACAACAAAGTGCCTGGAATACATTGTAAACTGAAATGTGTGGATATATGTAAACTGAAATGTGTGGATATGCATGTTACACAAATGTAAAAGTAACTTGGTTAGTCAGTCTTACATGTCTTGTCTGGTGTAAGTTGTGATGGAACTGAGACTTGAGGACAGCATCTGACATCATTAAGTTAATATTTAACATAATTATATTTGTGCAAACAAGATTGGAAACAGGTCATACCTGGCTGAATATGTACATGTACTTGACAAACTGGCGATTTCAGTGTAACCTCAGCCAGAATGCAAAGCTGGAGTATTGTCGCTAACCCAATTTATATTAGTTGTATATTGCATTACTCTAAGAATATTTAGAAAGAGGATATGACTTGATACATACTAGACAGACTGACGAGTGTTTAAAAAAAAAAAAAAATCTTTACTCTTCCAAATAAATTCAGAAATTTGTTGAATGGTCACCTCAGAGCAGTACACTGGTGCCCTGGTATTATTGAATCAGGAGGAAACTGGAGTACCTGGGGAAAACCTGCATTGTTCGACAGCGTCTAACTGGGCCAGGCTGACGATGGGCGGGTTTGAATTCAGACTGTAGACGGTCAGAGGTGTAAAAGCTACATGTAACCACTCCACCAACAACCCAAGCTTTGAGTAGATTTTAATTTTAAAAAATCTTTAGCAAAAATTTCCAGGACTGAGGTTTACGATATCACATATGACAAGCAGCATGTTCTTCAAGAATTGTCAAGTTAACATTGGTAACTGAAAGGAGAAAATAAATCTGGTGAAATCTGTACACTTGACTTGCATAAAATATTAAATTTGACTAGACCAACTGAAATGCAAGATCAAAAGCACAGAATTATTTTACAAGTTTTGTTATTTGTTATTGCAATGGTTTTAATAATATCCATATCCAAGCTGTAAATAATGGTACAACTGAATGCCACACCCCCTAAAACACATCCCATCCTGACACTGGTACAATGTACGCCATGTGAATGATGTCATCTTTGATAAGTTGCCAATGCTGTAGTAACACAATGTGTGTCTATTTAATGTTACATAAAACACACAGATAAGATCAGCACTTTTCACATTGAATTCTTCACCACACCCAATACATGTACATGCCATAGTGTTTAATTCTGACCTTGGAAATGATTGACTTTGGGGCAATTCTATGCAATGATGAACAGTGTGACCATGAACCACACAGTTAGGGTTAGAATGTGCAGCTATAATATATTTGTCTTACTTAAGTTCAGACTGTCAAAGACATTTTAGAAAACTTTCAACTTTTGTGTTCATCTGTACACATCCTAGTCTGGATGCCAACATGGTATCAAATCATATCTAATGTCTTTAGATTCAATGAAGGATAGCACTAGACTACACACATCAATGTGTATGTTTTGTCAATCCATGTTAAATACACTGCCTTGAAACCATACCCTTGTTCTGATACTATCTTTCCTACAGCTATAAGATATGACAAATGTATCTCCCTAATCGTCATGGGTGCCTGGTCAACAAATGGCATTTAATACATTTCCATTACTTACATTTAGATTGTGTCAATATTATTGATTCTAAATACAATGCAATTATCAACAGTGAGTTTTACTTTTACAGACATCATTCAGATTTTCAATAGAGAGAGAGAATGATATGAATTGTAAATATATATATACTCTACCCCCACTTTCTCCAAATTCAATATACACGGGATTGTACATGTAAGTCTTGTTATTTTGTATAGGGCTACACCCACTGTATCTATTTATCTATGTTAGAACCTTCAGCAAACAATACTGATAAATAATGTTACTTTTACATTTTAAGGTCATAGACTATCAGATCAGTGTTGTGAGAGGCTCAAAGGATTTTCTTTACCATCACTTAAAATCAAATAAGTTACATTTTGTGACTTGTAGGAATTAGTAATATCACCTGAGTGATGGAGAGAGAGGTGATCAGACTTCACGATTTCTATGATGGTTTTCCAACCACTTCATATGCATAAATATTGTAATTTGTATAAATACTATGTTATTATGTTCCAAGGTCAATTAAAATGAATTTCAACATTTCAATTATAGAACGGGTGTTTTTCTTTGCATTTTAAATTTTATACGTCATGTTTTAAATTATGATGATCTTACTCTGTGGTAGTTCCTTCTAACTAGTACATAATCCAAAGCAGGAAACAACCTTTTTGGCTGTAATTTGATCGTGATATGTTCTTGCCTATATACATGTAGTACGCATGAATTAACTGTTGTTGTTTTTTTCAAGTCCAAACATCAGATAATATATTTATCTCTTCCTAAACAATGTTTTCCCAAGAATCCACTACTCTATACAAGCCTTAGGGGAAATCCTGGAATACCATCAACATCATGCATTGCAATGAACTTCAGTTACAACAAGTACACAAACATTATAAAAGGACAATTATAAAAATAGAATGGCTAGGCAAAATGGAACGAAACAACTACAAACTATGGTCTGTGGTAAAGATATACATTATAGTAGGGTTGGAGACCATCATACAGAAATATTGCATTGATCTTGGCTGATTGTGTTTTAATATGAGATAAGGGTGGTGAGTGTCTAAAATCTACCTGGGTTCCCCATCAAAATTATGATAAGATGATATGCGAGCTGTACTATATATATATATCCCAATTCCTACTGGAGTTCCAACCCCTTTGCAAAAACACTGTCTGTAGACTGTACTCTGCTGAAGATCTTTGTAAAATTAATTTATTACATACATAAGCTTCACAACTGTAGTTACTGATATATACCCAGATACTGTACAAGACAACATCATAATGTCTTTCCTGGTTTTATCATCAACAGGTGTTCTAACATAACATTTAAATTGAGCTCCTACTTGTTGTTTTCATATATCTCCTTTTACAATGACAGATGTTCATGCAAACTACCTTGATTTCACAGCTGTTGGGTCTTTTCATTTGCTGAACCTAGGGGTTATGACCTCAGATACAATAAGAATTTTAAGGTCATCTTTCCTGATTCTTGAAGATCCTTTTGTTCATTCACAGTCCTTATCAAACACATATTCTATCATCTTTAATTGATTGTTTCCATATTATATATTAAATTAAAAGTATCGATTGGGTTATTTTTTTTAAAGTGTTTCAATACATGAATGTAAAAATCAAATATACAGTAGACTGCACATCTGTGATTTCTACTCAACTTTTGAAAAATCATTACTAACTCACTTTTGATAATTGACCAAAAAAAATGTTACCAGATGTAGAAAATGATCAGAAAAGGCTGGCAATTTTTGTTTATGTGCATAAAGAAAAGGTAGATGTGTGTTGATCAAATGTACCAAGATGACAGAAAATACAAAAAAAATATGAAATAAACCACCTTATGAAAGTATTCATAGATCTTGGAGAGTTCCCTCCGAGATCTATGACATATTACACCAAATTGAACTTCATAACTTGTATGCTGTGCATTTCAATGTTTTTTCATTCATTGCTGTGAGCATTACATATGCTATTGTCATCCTTTTCTTCAAACCTTCTACAACATCATATCTATCATAATCTATGACTTTGATCCAATCCTTTCATTGATCATACCAAAGTTTTCTCTACATGTACATGTATGACCACATAGTGGCAGATCTAAGCTGTCCTTTCCACTCTTACTTGTTTTGTTAAATGGAATAATGAAAGATCATCTAACCTTGAATCAAGACAATGGTATACCGTATACAATAGGTTAAGGGTTGTGAGAATAATAGTGTCTGTTAATTAACTGTTTTCCTCTTTGAGTGACAAACAAGTAGTGTTTACCCTCCTATAACGGTAATGATTTCACACCTATGGGTTTTTAGAAACATGTGAGTCAATCATACATGTGATTCACGGATTATAGTCTCAAAAGCATAGTTTTGCACAACAACTGTACCAACCGACAACCCTCCCAATTTACAAGGGAATGACGCATGTTGTTGTGCTCTGCATTGATAGATCTAGATAACGTTCACAGCTGTTTCGTGCTCAAGAAGAATTTATAGAAGGGTGGGTTACAAACGTATACTATAGATCTCGTTGTATGAAAAGAAGATGCCTCGAGCTCCAAACATGAATTTCATATTAGATCTGGTCGATTGATACGTGAAGTCACTGGTGATCAAATAATTTTGATCGCATCGCGCATACTCTATTTGTGGTAAAAGAATCGCACACCGTAAAGATAATTAACATCTACAATTGTTCATCATGCAGATTTTGAACACATCAAAATTTTGTACACTATACCTTCTGCGATCGTGTCATCCACCGTAACTTGGTGTCGGCCCACCGTGAATACACGACCGACGAAACTAGAACCAGATGAAAACAACTTCTTCATCGTTCACTGCAACAAACTGGCACACGGGTAAAAATACTGCAATTGACACTCGCGATCAAAGTTGTTAAAGAAAATTCATTACACGAGTACAGCCTAGACGGGTTCTGCCGAAACCGGCTAAATTTTAACGGGAATCACAGTTCAGACTTCCGATCGTCCGAAAATGGCGGAAATGTACCACAATGCACCACCTCAGATGATATCATTGCAGGAAGTAGTGAGTGAAATCAAATTATAAAATTGGAGCTCTTTAATGTTTGGTATTACATTATATCTTCGATGTTTTTATGGAATTGAATATTTGATATTTCAATTTCTGTAAAATTTAAGTATAATTTTCTGCATCAATTATTTTAAATGTTCCTAATACGATAAATTTTAACAATATGTAGTAGTTAATCAGGACCTAGTTCGGGCTGCTTATATCACGTTGGTGGCGAGAAAGTGAGACTTCTCGCGATATTTTATCCAAGATGGCGGAAGACAAAGCGAGGTAGGTTTGAAATGTTACAAACTCATAAATATATTGCCATTCTGCTGGCAAAGTTGTGATCAATGTACAAAACCCTAATAGTGAAAGTGTGTTTTACTGGCTTGTAAATGAATTTGCATCTTCAACACCAAGTTATTTTGTTTGAAATATAACATGTATGGGTATTACCACAACATAACGCGTGTACTACTACTGCTGTGTTTTGGGTCATTGAATGATGACAGCTGACCGAATGGCGAATACTCCACATGTGATGATAGACGAAAGGATATATTATTAAGAAAAGTCTTGCAAATGGAAATTAATTATGCACATTTTTGTCTAATTCTGTGGCTGTCATAAAAACTCTACAAAAATATGAACTCACATTTTACGGGAGGCATCTGTGATGATACGAGGAGAAAGTGGGGCGTGTACACAGTCACTTGTGAGCTAATAATATTGTATTCAAGGATGATCATAATACAAAATAATGACGTGATTAGGGATTTACGAATATGTCAAAGATACTATCACCAGTGTCTGTTATTAAATATTTAATAAAGTTTTTATTTGTATTATGACCATCCTTGAATAGACTATTAGCTCACAAGCGACTGTGAGTGTGTAGTAGTCTCGATCTACCCATGGTATTATAGTCTTGTCCTATACCTGTTACAGTTGTCTCCTTAAAAAGAACAACTACGCGTATAGTAACTTGACTAGTGCATCTCTTTAAGAGAGATCTTGAGATTCGATGCCACGGATAGTGGTCTCTAAACTAGACGTGTAGTGCTATTGATGTATGAGTTGAAAATCTGCTAGCCTCACAATGATCAACTTGACAGCAACCCCCCCCCCCCCCTCAATCATTTTCAGTTCATCATAGTTTCATTTTTTCCATTGAGCAGAAACAAATGGACAAATGCAATCACAAGTAAATTTATATACAGTGTATGAAGTTGATACAAAAAATACAATAGTTACATTATGTGTAGAGACACTAATTGCAATCTGGCTGAAAATCCAAAATACAAAGATGTAATAAAATGTCTTTTTGACATGAGACAGATCTAGATAACTTGCTGTATATCCTGTTTTCTTGCAACTTGGGCTTTAATTGTGTAATGTCACCTCAACATGTTAACTCTCTGTTCCAGTGAAATGCCAACAGAAGACGTGGCAGCGAAGGAAGACAAAATGGAGGTAGATGAACCATCAACTCAAAGCGATGTGAAAAAGGAGGATGAAAAAATAGAAACATCTGATACACAAACATCAATAACAGATACACCAACAACTGTGAGTACAGATACCACAACCACTGATGTGACAATGACAACTACCACCACAACAACCACTGTAACATCAAGTGATGTACCTGAAGCTAAGCCAAGTTCTGTCATTGAATCAGAGACAGTGACATCAACAACACCAGAAGGAGAAACAGCAACACAGTCAGAAAGTGCAGCAACAGATACTGTTGAGTCAACCACATCAACAACTACACCTGCATTAGCATCAACAGTTTCAACAACATCTACTACAGCAACAGCATCATTATCCAAGTCTTCATCAGCATCATCCCTAAGTCCATCAGAAAATGCCCCAGGCATAGAAGAGTTACAAAAACAGTTGTTGAATACACAAACTACCTATGGGTATGTAATTAGATATCAGTCTTCATTTAACCAAGGAAATACGATTGACTTAAGGGGTCTTGTCACTTTGCAAAGTGATGTGACAAAGCCCCTAGGTCACAGTAATTTTCCAACTGAAGGTAGAAAACTATTGTGGAATGTTATAATTGTAACTGACCTTGCACAAACATAGTTCATGAAAAACCAGAAACATTGTTAATGGCAACTTTGAACGGTTTGACTCGTACTTCAAACAGAGCAGAATGGAATACACCACCTCACTTTCTAGAACAACCAGGGCATACATGTACATCCCCCTATTTGATTCGAACACATTCAACTAGACTTTTGAGTTGTGTGCTGGTAATTGTTACAATTTACTACATGTATATACAATGTACTGTCTTGCACTCATAACCATCACAGTGTATTTCATATACTGCAGCTTTGATTCAAGTCTATATTGCTATCTCACCATTTTATAGTTTTCTTTCCAAATTCCAAATTGATGTCCTTTCTTTTAGGTTAATGTGAGAGAGAGAGAACCTTTCTGTAGACATAATGTTCCATTCTTAATACTTTTTGGAAAGTATTGACTACAGAATTGCAACACAATGCAATAGAATGAGTCACTTGGTGGAAAGCTTTAAAAAATGTGTATGTCAAGTTTGTACATCCCATCGCATCCATCATTTACAATGGCTATTGTTGATCTCAATATGCAGTGTTTTTGCTAAGGTTGGGGAACCCCTGTAACAGAAAGGGGGAATATGGTAAAACTGGCAGAGTTTCCAATACATTGTATATCATTTTGGTGGGGAACCCCAGTAAAACGATAGAGGAGTACTCAGGTAGATTTTACATGCTTACTACACTTAAACAAAAACACTGGTATGGTAATATTAGGTTTGACAATATCTTTCCTTTCAATTTACAGGAGTTATGAGCATACCCTAGCTGGCATTGAAGTCCAGTGTGCTCATTGTTTGAAGTGGTTCCCAGAAAGTAAACTTGAATGTGATCTTGGGTAAGTGCCCTATCAAAACTATCTCATGGACAAACTCTTTTAAAAACTAATGTTTAGCTGCTATGGGCATAAACACCTGACATGGTCAGCCAGTATGAATTTGGAAAAACAAACTTATGTCTCTCAAGTGAGCTGTAACAATCCTACTGAAGTAACCATGTTCTTTCATTAAAAGGAAAAGATAACAAACAAATTCATGACTCCTAAGTGCTTATTACCTTTAGATAAATAGTCATGACTATTCAGCATGCATCTAATACATATGGAAGTCTGTTAAGTCCCATGATGCAACAGTGGGTCATTGTGAGAACAATAGAGGTGACAAAATGTTTCAAATTGGAGTTTCTTGGTAATCCAGCAAAATTTATGTGATGTGAAATCATGAAAATATTCTCCAGAACCCAAAGTTTATTGAAATATATTATTTCCTGATGTGGCATTCCCCTTTACAACAAGCTTACATGTGATACATAATGCCTGCATAATGCCAACAAAAGATTCAATTTATGGATAACATAATATGTTTTTCTCATCTTCCACCTCCACCTCATATATAGTTTTATCAACCTTGCAATTTCACTCTTCTGGCCAGCAATCCTTATCTAATCTTATTGACTGATAAAATTTATTGTTTAGTTGTTGCAGAAAGTAAATGTCTTTTATGACGGATGTTTGTTGTTGTTTATTTTTACAGGAAGTGTGTGCCATTCATGACCAACTATGTATTCTACTGTCGATTCTGTAGTGTAAGCAGAGCTGAGATTTTCTCAAAGAAACAAGCCAGTAAGTTTGAATAACATGTATCATTGTACGTACATGAACCAGTATTAAAACACATCCATTCCATTACAATGCAGTATTTCCATTCAGTGTGAAATAACATAGATCTAGTCCTTGTTTGTAACTCAATACATTGCAAAAAGCTGAAAAAATATGTAAAAGTTTGTTGTTGTACGTACAATAACAACAATTTTACACATTTATTAACCGTTTGCAATTTATTGGGTTACAAACACAGACTTTGTCTATGGTGTTTCATATTGATTTTCAAGTTGGAAGCCATGTTAAAATTGTTTTATGAATAAAAAATCTAAAATAAATACCAAATCCTCATCCATATGGCCACTTTAAAATTTTAAAGTCAAAAACCACTTGGAAGATTAGTTTGATATTTGATGGGGATTTTGCTTTCAGTCTCTAGTTATGAAATTGCCTAGCAACTATGACCATGCCCATAGCAACAGCCAAATGATGTATATTGCAAAAGCGACATGAATTGGTAGACAAGGTGATAAACAATGATAAAATGATCATGTATGCTTAGCAACAAGACCACACCCATAGCGATGACGGAATAGTTCTGATGGTAAACACTTCAAAAATTAATATAATTTGTACAGTTGTGCTACAATGCCATGGGCACTATTTTTGTATTTGTCAGGTTTTAGTCAGATGTGCCAAACTGCCATTGCCAACCTTGTGGTACAACATCGGAATGACAACCCACCAAAGACTATGTTTTCCAAAGACAAAGAAATCATTCCATTCCTGGAGAAAAACTGGGAAATTTTAACAACTATGCCCAGAAGAGTGAGACAAACATGGCACATTACAATGGTGAAAACAATGGTAGGTCAATGTTACTTGTGTACCATATTATTTATGAGACAAACATGACACATTACAATGGTGAAAACAACGGTAGGTCAACGTTATCATTTGTACCATATAATTTATATGAGACAAACATGGCACATTACAATGGTGAAAACAATGGTAGGTCAATGTTACTTGTGTACCATATTATTTATGAGACAAACATGACACATTACAATGGTGAAAACAACGGTAGGTCAATGTTATCATTTGTACCATATTATTTATGAGACAAACATGACACATTACAATGGTGAAAACAATGGTAGGTCAACATTATCATTTGTACCATATAATTTGTATGAGACCAACATGACACATTTGAACATGCACAAGCCAAATACGCCATATACCGGTTACTGAAGTTCCAGCCATTTCAAGAGGGTGTACCTGATTTGGCAAAGTGAGGGATAAAATTTGTGTCATGGCCACTGGTTACATGAAGCAGTGAATGAAATGTGTGTGAAACAACTCTGAAAATCCACAACAAAGTATTACAGTTGTGGTTAGGCATGTTTAGATTACTGGTAGTCGATAATAAAATAATATTGTGTGAAAAATATAGAGAATCAGTGTGTGGTAACTTCATGTCGACTGTCTTTATGTGTCAGTGTGTGGGATGTGTGTATGCGTGTGTAGCATATATGTAGTGAGACCCGAGAGAGTGACAGAGAGATATCAATGCTGAATAACTAAATCATTGGGTGATCAAGGTCTGTAGTAGACGGATCGAAATGTTGCATTTGTGTCCAATTTACCATTCCAAAGTATCTATATTGTACTGTCCTTTTGATTCTTGGAACCATGAACAATATATTCACCATAGCATGTATGTATTTCTGTACACATATACACATTCGTTTTTGTTTGATGATTATTTTGTGATTATACAGACAATTATAGACATTCTGTTATTTCATTTCAGATCAAAGACAGTGATGTATTTCTGTGCAAGGAAAGACCAGATGATATGGCAGATGAAAGTGATTATCCGTTGTTTGGTTTGGTAGACCAGGTAAGTAATCTTACCACATCAATGTAAGTTCACTTACCATGTTATTGTAAGTGATTTGTAGTCACTGAAAATTAGAGTAAGTAGTTAGATATTTTCATGTGTTGTATGACTGGACACAAAGATGAAACAAAAAAATGAAAAAGCTCACACCTCACTTACAAGTCATACTATGACAGAACCTCATTACACTTGAGTTCAAGTGTGGTGTACTTGGGGTATTTGCATGAATGGTTGTCGAGTTCTCTGTGGTTGTACTTTCATGAGCATAGCAGGTGAAAGTGCAGCAGAAAACATTGCAAGCACTCATGCAAATACTCCTGAGTACCCACACGGGCACTCAAGTGGCACAGGGTTCTGTTATCATTATATATGTTTATATGAAACAACAAATTTCCATAAAAATGACAATATATATCGTGTAGAACAACGAGCATGTCCTCATTTGCATATCATTTGCATGCAGGACTTGAGGAATTGTTATTATCAACAGATATCATTCTCTCGAACTCAACTCAACTCAACTCAACTCAGATGAACTAAACTCAACTTTTGTATCTTTCAGAACTTGGCAAACATAGTCCCACATTATGATTCCAATTTGAAACTGTCCAGTAGTTACAAGGGAGTTGAAAATGGCCAGAAATTATCATCTACTGTATCAACAAATGGTAAGACTACTAAGTTTAAAGTGGAATTAAATGGTAAATTTCTAATTTTGTTTCATTTCATTTCTTAAGGAAAGGTGCACAACGTAAAGATGCAACGTGTTTTTTGTCCCATGCTAATGTATTTCACAGCTCTAATGACTTTATGATAGTTCTGTTAATCAGATTGATATAAATACGATGTCTATGTACATTGCAGGTAACACATATAAATACTATGTCTATGCACATTGCAGGTAACACATATAAATACTATGTCTATGCACATTGCAGGTAACACAACATCCACTGTTAGTAAAAGTAGAGGTGCTAAAAGGAAAGCATTGGATAGCAGTACAACTGGTGCAGTCTCAAAGAAGTCAAGAGGGTAAGTTGGTCAGCTTGGTTTAACCATGTCTGTCTGTCTGTCTGTCTGTCTGTCTGTCTGTCTGTCTGTCTGTCTGTCTGTCCTTTCTAGCTAGCAAATTGTGTGAATGAATGTGTGTGCTTGCCTTCTTTGTGTGTGTGTGTGTGTGTGCGCGTGCTTACATGCTTGCTTTTGTATCTGTGAATGTGTGTGTGTGTGTGTGTGTGTGTGTGTGTGTGTGTGTGTGTGTGTGTGTGTGTGTGTGTGTGTGTGTTACCACAGTAGGGCTAGACTAGAACATATCTGGCTATGACATTGATTGACACCAAGTATGGCCTTATTTAGACCAAAAGGAATGCTGACTTTACAGTGTATGTATTGTTGTATTCACAGTGATCTAAGTTCATCACAAAGATTACCAGCCCATGGTTACCCATTAGAACATCCTTTCAATAAAGATGGTTATCGCTATGTGTTAACAGAACCAGATCCACATGCACCCAGTGCTGCCTTTGATTTAGATCAATGGGCAGGAAAACCTATCCCAGCCCACCTGTACAGAACTGCATTGTCATCAGAAGTATTACTGGCACTGCATGACAGAGGTAAGTATTGATGCAAGTTTATCTGTGTGTAGGTAGATGGTAAGATACACTGTGTCACTCCCCCCCTCACTGGCCTCCTTTGCAGTTGACCAATGTGTGAGGGCGCCCTGTCATGGCATACCTTACAGATTACTGTGCAGGTAACTGTATCAAACATTGAAATCGGAACTATTGAAACACTACAAACAGTTGAACTTGGTGGAAGCGAAACAAGCTTATGTCCATCCATACCTGTGGAGGAAAGCTTCGGTTTTGTTTTCACAATATTTTAACAGTGTAGACTAGTGTTTCAATAATGTAAAATTCCATGTTGAAGAACTGCATTGTTATGCAAAGTGTATTGGTGCTGCCTGACTAAAGCAAGATTGATGAAGCGTTCAACTTCAGTTATGCAATGTTCAACTTCGAACTTACTACAGATACTTTGATATGTAATACTTGCCATGCATAATCCAAGAAATGTTGGTTATAGAGACTGCATGTTGGTCATTCAAAGAGAACCTTCTTTCAAAGTTGAGTGTTGGGATATGTAACAATACTTCTCTTGTTATTATAGTGACCGAGTAAGTACCAGGGTATTTGAAATAAAAAGATTTCAATCTAGGACTTTGTATCTACAAATGTGATGTACCCTTGAACAAGACTTAACTATAACTGTATTTGGACAGTAAACAGAGACATAGACTTTCTCAACTAAATAAATACATACACAGTGTTTCAGAAAGTGACATAGCCTGAGTGATCCAGGCATTCCTTCAGCTTATATAATTTGGTAGTGAGTGGTTACAGAAGCAGATCAACGGCTGGACTCTTCAGACTAAAATAGACATTATAGCTGAATAAATAAATCATTGTGATATCAGGGTCTGTATAAGCCAGATTGAAACGTCACATTCGTTTCTAAGTTACCGTTCCACAGTAAATACATTGTATATTTTATTGTCATATTGATTCTTGCAACATGATATATTTTTCATATAAGTGTCTTTCTTCTGTCATTGTGTAGCTCCACAGTTGAAGATATCTGATGATCGTCTAGCAGTGACTGGTGACAAAGGTTATTGTATGGTTAGAGCTACACATGGTGTATCAAGGGGGTCTTGGTACTGGGAGGCAACTGTAGAAGAACTACCTACAGAGGCTTCATGTCGGATTGGATGGGCACAGAGTCTGGGTAAGATACAAACTATTTTGAATATCATAATAACCTACTTGGTAGTTCTACATACTAGAAGGAATGCCTTCTTTAGATTTTATAAAATATTATGAGTAACACTGAAGTAAAGCACTTTCTGTATGTGCTACACTCGTTTATAGCATTCATATTACGAGTAACACTTGAGTAATGCACTTTCTGTATGTGCTGCACTCATTTATAGCATTCATATCAAGTATAAAAATATACTGTTTCAATTGGTTTATTTACAAGCCTAGCATGTGGCCTTTCTAATGTGGTCAATTAGCAAATGAAACAGTATACTTTTGCACTTGATATGGATGCTTTAAATGGTTGTGGTACATACAGAAAGTGCTTGACTTTGGTGTTATGGTTGTAATAGTATGGATTCAGTTTTTGCACTATGCCTTTGGTGCTATTTTTACTTTCTATGAAATAGGAAAATTTCACATACCCTTAGGCTGTGCTGAATTTTAACTACATTGTATCTTTGGACAGGAAATTTACAAGCTTCCTTAAGATAAAGTTTTATGTTCTTTTTTCCTTGAAACAGGAAACTTACAAGCACCCTTGGGATATGATAAATTTGGCTACTCCTGGAGGAGTAAAAAAGGAACCAAGTTCCATCAGAGTAAAGGCAAACATTTCAGTGATGAATTTGGAGTGGGAGATACAGTTGGATTTTACATTGATCTCCCAGATATTGAAGAGGCTAACAAACTACTACCTGTAACATGCAAGGATAAGGTACATGTAACTTTAAAAGTTGTTGTCACAATGTATTGATTGATGATGTGATGAGTGGGCAGTTGCTGTGGACTAAATACTTCTTACCAATTCAAATGGGGTTCAAGCCCAGTCATGGTGTGATTGCTGGTGGATGAGCGATTAGCTTATACGCCTCCTACCACTGCAGTCTGGGCTCAAACTCACCTGATGCTGGTTGAATTTACTAAAAAATTATCCAGGTCTGTATGTAACAAGGGTGATGCTCAGTTTGACTCTACTGAATACCACAGATTGTTGTCTCCCCCCCATGATACACCAGTTCCTCCAGCTTTAATAGTAGGGCACTAGGGTGCTGCTTAAGTGGTGACCATTGAACAATTTTTTTAATTTATTTACCTGGAGAAAACCTGGGTTCTTTGACAGGGTCAAAGTGAGCATCACCCTTCTTACATACAGATTTGGTTAAATTATCAATCAAACGTAGCTGGCACCAGGAGGGTTTGCGCCCAGACTGCAATAGTGAAAGGAAGTTAACCACTCAGCCACCCAACAACCCATAGTGTGTAGTATGTAGTATGTGACTTGGTCTAATTCTCATTGGTATTCCAGTCTTTGTTCCCAACAGTGAAGACAGACACTCTCTGTAGTGTTAGGGTTTATTTGATGAATTATTACTGTGCATTGTGTTTTTATCTAGTCTGATTTTGATTCTGTTCAGAGACAATTCCAATTATTCTCCTTATCTGTCCCAATAACACTGAACCCATGAGGGATTGCCCTCACTGACTTCTTGGGAGATAAGTGTTTATATACTTAAAGAACTACTCAGTATAAAAAAAGATAACAATCATTATATTTGCTACAAATATAAAATCATTCATCTTTCATCAATAGTTTTATAACTGCTTACTTAACTTCTGTTTTGTTTTCTCCTTTTACAGGCATTAATCAAATTCAAAAGTCATTTATATTTTGAAGTGAAAGATTTTGTGCAGGAAACAGAAAAAGGTTTACAGACAACAAATGGTAGTAAGGTAAGACTAATATCTAAAAATACAGAGTCCTACTTGAGACATTTTTTATCAAAATAAATACATATACAGTGTTTCGTCATATTTCAAAAGTGTTTTACCATCCTTGAGCTTTAGTAATCTTTGAATGACAACATTATAATAATACTTTCACATGAAGAGAAATGGTTGATGACAATGTACACGTTTGTATGTTACGTTAAATATAAACATGTCAGAGTATGTCTTGATGTTGAAGACGTGCATTTTATATGCAGATATTATGCAAATCGTGACACAAATTGTTATTGATATGTAAACATCTGCATTGTATATATTCTCCTCACAGATGTTTTAAGAGAAAATTGTTTATTTTCTTGTAGATTCTTTTGTATTTTCCTGTTGTTACAGTGTAAATGATATATCTTTTAAATACAAGAACAGTATAGATTCTCTGTGTAGGTAATATTTGACAAGAATACTGTACTTAATCTCCTTGCAGATAATGTTTTACAAGAATGGTGTTCCTCAGGGTACATCATATGAAGACATCTATGAAGGCATTTATTACCCAGCCATTTCACTTTACAAGAATGCCACAGTATGTATTTTTATTATATCTCCGTTCTCCGGTCATCGGGATGGGCTGAAGTGTCCAGATGGATGTTCTGTTGAGAGTGAAACTGAACATCAAATACACTTTTTTTTGTACTTGTATTTAACTTTTATAATAGATGTTGTGGAATGAAATCTATACAGGTACTAAGGAGATTGTAGATAAAAGTTAAAAGTATTCTGATAGCACTCTAAGATCAATGGCCCACTTCAGATTATTACAATCTAGGTGTGAAAACCGGTTGTTTGGCAGAAAAAGTTTGCTCAGAACAAAAGACTGATCCCATGTAATCCTAATTGAAACTTAGCACCTTTAATTGTGTGGATAAATTACATTATCGTTTGGTGGCATACCAATAAATCTCCTCCAGATTTCAGTGAATGAAATGAAAGTGAGAGTTAGATATATCACAGCAGTGGAATTATACAGAGTAGATTGTAAAGTATAATGTTATTGTTAAATTTATGTTCTACCAACCAAGTGTTCATCAGACCCCTCCCCCTACCCGCACCCTCTTAAAGGCATAGCTCAGTTATAGATTAATGTTTAGGTATGGAAAAGAGTTATCTGGCCAGGTATGTAGCAAAAAATGTTTAATTAGCCGGGTAAAATATGAAAAGTAAGTGGTAATATCGAGGAATGTGACTCATAAATCTACCCATTGTTGTTGTATCAAAATAAGTAGTTATTTCTCCCTTTATTTCAGGTGTCTGTAAACTTTGGTCCAGATTTCAAGTACCCACCTAAAGATCTTGCCAATGAATACAGACCAATGCAGAGTGTGGCATCAGAGTCAATGGTAGAACATACACTAGCTGATATACTTTACCATGTAGATCATGAACAGGAATACATTGATGCTGCAACCGCTGCAGCATATTACATCTAACATTCACACCAATGGCTCAACTGTTGCAGCATATTATATCTAACATTCATACCAATCGCTCAATTGCTTACATTCATATCAATCCGGCAGTTTCAGGAAGTTATGTCTCAGATTCAACTTCCTCTACAAATATCTCTGTTGTTTAGATTTTGATTGAGCCAGACTCGTCTTGGAATATTTTGTTGTCTTGCAAACTATCTCTAAATCATACTAAACTCTATATTGTTGTAAAATGTGTGATATGATAAACAGATATTATTCAAGTTTTTTATTTGAGATTCAGATTTGGAAATTCTCAAATCAATTGTAAAATAAAAGTGCAAGTTTTGTAGACTAACATTTTTCTATAAGAGTTGTGTTGAAAATAGTCATTTATGTGACTGAGAGGGCGCTGTCTAATTGTGGCAGATTTCATGGTATGCAATGCAAGTATGAATGAGTGTTGTGATTATACCTAATGTGATTAAAATTTTATGTAAAAATAGTCTTAATTGATATATATACCTCTGTTTCCTTTGTATATTGTCATTTGTTTTCGATTTTGCTGTTTCATCCTTTTGGGTTAAGGCAATTGAGCCTATTCCCGGGGCCTTTTCCTACATCAGAGTTTAATCAGATTGGTTTAAAACCCCCAGGGGTGTGTGCCAAGTGTGTAAAACAAAACAGGCAAAGTACTATGTAATTTTGACTTGACTAGCTTTATAGCTTTATTGCTTTTAAATGGAGTACTGTATGTATTGGAAGATAAATTTGTAATGCGACAACAGTGGACAGACTTTTGACAAGCCTACTGATTGCCGTGGTATTTGATGATGACATTACTTTGGTGTCTAGTTGGGAAATGGCTCAAAGCAAAATGATCGCAAAACAGGTGTGTGATTTTGGCCCAAAAAATGTCATTTTTGGTCAAAAAAATTACACAAAAAATAGATTGGTCTGAAATTTGGTGAGAACATTGTTAGGGGCGTTTAGATTAAGGATCAGTCATGACATGATGATCTCATCAGTGGTATGCAAATTTGGTCTAAAAATGTGTCTTTTTTGGTCAAAAATTTTTATTTCCAAAACGACTCCTTTTTCAGTGCAAACATTGATGATATTAAAATTTGTAAATACATGTACCTAATAATGCCATCTTGAATAGAATATTAGCTCACAAGTGACTGTGGCTTAGGCCTAGGAAATATTGTAATAACAATTCAAAGTGCCACAATTAAAAAGGGCAAATTTAAAGCTTGTGTATCAAATTCTGGTATTCAATTTAAAATATGACATGGAGGTGAGATCGTCTAGTCAAGCCCGGGATTTATCCATAGGGGATTCGTTTTGAACAGCGCCCTCACGACTATTTGGTTGTGGTATGCTCTCTTTTTTTCGTCAAGATGGCTGAACCAGAAGCTAAGAAGTCGAAGACGGATATAAGGTAAAAAAATTCAATAAGTTGTCCATCATGCATGCAATTAATATCATTGTTTGTAACTCCAAATCAAAATTTATTCCGTTTAGTGAGGAATTTCATATCGGAAGGCCTGAAAGTGGTTATCATTGTCAGTCCAGTTCGGTGTGAACACGTGGTATGGCATAGTGACTTGTGTATTGTACAAAGCAATGTGACAGTTCGCTCACCGTTACATAATATGTAATGCACACACGTGGTTGGTAGTGAAATTTTCAGATAGTCCCCAGGACAACAATCACTACTATCGCTATATTTTGCATTTGTTCATGAGTTAGGTTACAACATGTTGTACGGTGTTTCCTAAACTTTATACACGTCTCTCTGAACTTCCTGTACCTCCATAATTCTACAAGTACAATACCCCTTTCTTCACCCTAATCCTGCTTGATTCTACGATCACCATCTTCTCCACGACTCGTAGTGATCGTAACGCATGTAGGCTAAGGAAACTAGACTCTCTCTGACAATGTCCCTTTCATGCAGTCCAATGCTTTAGCCCAGGGCATTTATGACATAGCCAGAATCGCGACCCGTACCGTACATCGTTTGCAACACATGAATTATGATCTGATGTGTGCATGCAAGCTGTACACAGTACAGGGTCTTTGATAAACATACCTAATAGAGGCTTTCCATTGGGTGTGAATCCGGAAGATCTATCTTCATATAATACCCTTATAAATACAGATTTTCACATTTTGGTTTGATCTTCAGATTCAAACCCAACAGATACTGTTGTGCTAGATTATTCCTGTGGAAAGAATTTATGGGAATAGTGGCCACATTCCTAAACTGTAATGACATTGTTGAAGACCTCCATTGTCATGATTGTCTGAAATAACTTGTGTGTATATACTAGGGAGTCCAATTACAGGGCACTCCGGCTCTAAATTAGTTCTGTCTAAGGAAAGTTCAAAAAATAAATAAAACAAAACAATAAATAAATAAATAAATATATACTGACAAGCATCAACAAGAGAGTAATCATTATCAACAGCAAGAATTACTATATCACGTATGTGTGACTATTTGGTATATAGGAAAACATATAGTAATTCTTGTTGTTGATGATTTGTAATTACTCTCTTGTTGATGCTTGTCAGTATTTATTTATTTATTTATTGTGTGTTTGTTTGATTGTTTGTTTGTTTGTTTGTTTTCATAAACATAACTAACTGAGCCTGAGACTAAGTCAGAGTGCCCTGTGGTCCACTGCATGCTTTTTGCATTGCAGGCTAATGTGTGTGTACAGTGATGTCATACGTATTAAAGTTGCTGTGTTAAAACTATATTGATGTAAATGTAGTGAGTTCCATCATAGACCCTACACGAAATGTAGGGTCTGTGGTTCTATAGTTTATACATGTATAATAGTAGTAGGGTTTGAAAAATAAATATACAATGGTGTAACATAGGGTAACCCAGATAACAGTGATTGGCAATTATTTTAGGGTAACCATGGTAACAGATTGGGAATGATATTAGGTTTACCGTAACAATGATTTGGAATAGTTAAGGAATGAAACTTTAGTCAAAATCACCATATGAACTAGAGTAGAATTTATCATTCAAAATGTCAACTTTGACTTTATCGTTGTAACTCCAAAATAAACATGTATTTTTAACCAACCGAATGTAAGTTGTAATATATGTATTAGACTAAAAGTATACTTTTCTTATTTCTTATCAGATTTGTTTGAATGCAATTTTGTTAACTTTATTGTCCTTCCACTATGTATATGTATATTGATTCATTTGTAAATCACTTTGTTCAAATAATTAGTATTTTTTGTGTGTTGATAATTTTTTGTGAAATACTTTTATGTGTAAACGTCATGTAAGCAAATTTATTTGTTTATTTTTTGTAGCTTTGTATACAAACCATTGTAATTCAAATTCACTGCAAAAACATGCAGTAGGTAATTATATAATAATGACATGGGCTGATCATATCCTCTCAAGGCATTGCTTGGGATGTTATATAATGGTTGATATCCAGTATTTGCTAACAGTTTAAGTCACACAACAGTTGTTAAAATCTGCAGTGAATCAATGTCTTAGTATTCCATAGAGTTGAGAGGTTGAACAAAATGCTGAAGTTTATTTTTCTGCAATGTGTCCATAACCTTGAGTGTATGTATGCACTGACTTTGGGAGTGCCCAGCATTGAGTCCAATTATTTCAACTTCAGGTCTTTATTTTTATCTCTACACAGCCTGATGGCACAAAGTAATCATCCGGACTAGTGTCTCAATATCAATACTCAATCTCATAGAAATGTCATCTTAAAATTGATATTTCTAGGGAAATTTAGAATTACCCATCTGATTTATAGTCTGAAACCCCTCTGATATAATGGAAGTTCCCACATGTCATGTGACCAACTTAGTATAAATACCCACCTTATTCATTCAATGTGTCCATTTGCACCTGACTCCTGTCACTGAACACTAGCCTACTCACTGAGGTCAAAGTTTATCACCAAGATCATAGGTCAATTAACTTTACTACTGCATCACTAAAATATTGATAAAATGGCAGTCAGGTAAGCAGCATGTGTTATTTATTTATTTGTGTAATTTTATATGTAATATTGCACCTGATGTATATTATATACACAACTTGGCAATCAGCTGGACACAAATATTTATTGATGATTTAGCTCGAAAAGTTGACGCGAAACGTTCCATATATTTAGTGAATAAGCAGATGAGTGTGATATTATATCCAGTGGCTTTGCATAGCAATATGGTACAAATAATCTGTGGTAACATATTGTTACGTACATACTTGAATTACAAAAATATGTACAAACTAGGGGTAAATGAAAAATACAGTTGATGAAATGTATCCAAATATATATTTATAGCTAAACTAATGTGTAAGGTAAAGGACAGGAATAGGGTTGAACCCTCTAACATTATCCAGATTTGTATGTCACCTACATAATGCCATTGTTCTACATTTCATTGTTCTACGAGCTACACATTGATATACTTTACGTTGGGCAAAGCATATTTGGAAACATTTTTTTTTTTTTAAAGTTGAATTTTTCAATGCTTATAAATTGAGGGGATTTGTAATTATCATTTTATTGTCAATTTTATTTATTTATTTTTTATTGGAGTGAAAATACACATGTTTGCTTAGATATTTGTACATTCTTTCAAAATTTGTGAGTAAAAAGTTAGATGTAAATGAGAAAAAGTAGAACTGAATATTTCAAATTTCATGTAGTTTGAAAAATATTGAATTTGAAGTTGTTCTCATTGATAAGGGATTCCCCCCAAAATTCAGTAAAGGAGTAAAGGTAAATTCTTTGACATGTCAAGTACTTCATAGCGGCAGCCTGGGCTGAGAATTCATGTAGACAGGTGTTTTGAATTTGTTATTATTACAGATGAGGGAAAACAAAATCCTCAACTCACCTGGATTCTACGCTACTCAGTACTTCAGATTTTGCCTCAGTTTGTGTTAGCTAGTTCTCAGTTTGTGTTACCTAGTTAGTTTTGCCTCAGTTTATGTTGGCTAGTTCATTTTGCATCAGTTTGTATCAGTTATCATTAGTTTTGCAATTGTTTTGGCGGTGATTAGTCATTTTACCTTAGTTTTTGTTAATTAATGTTCAGGCATAGAATGAGGCATAGCCAGTGGACACTCCCCTCTCTATGAATGACATAGGCTCAGACCACTAATATCTGAGCATTAGGTAACTACTAACATATATCAGCTAACAGGGGTGTTTTATCGTGAAAGGATCAAGGTATTGCCTGTATACATATTGGTGAAGTTAAAGTATAAATTTAGTGGTGGTACCATGGGATTGTTTACTATCACTGTGTACCGGCTTTTCTGGAGACCTTTTGTGAATGTGGGTTTATTTGAATGGAGTAGGGGAGGAATGAATATCCAAATTGGTGTTATCCAAAAGGTTAAAGGTCACACTGGCCATTGTATACTTCCATGCTGGTATTTAGCATTACTTGTATTGGCATGTCCTTGGCTTGATTGACTACTCACAGGTGTATGATAAGCTTGAATAAATGTTTGGTGAATTAGAAATAGTTTTATTGGTGCAGACTAACGGAATGAATCAGAAGCTGAATAAGAACGAGTAAATTTTAAGTTATAATATTTTTAAATATCTGCAAACCTGGAAAACGTTTATCAAGGACATAATTAAATTTTCACCGAAATAACAGTGTGGTCAATATTAAGATAGCATAGGACACAATAATATGAGAGTTTTATTGTCAGCAGTGATAAAACATGAAAATAGTGTGGAAGTACAGTACATACGATCAAAATGAAGAATATTTCATGTTTCAGACTGTTTTGTCAAACACCTTGTTGAAACATGATTTACTTTTATATCAAAGACTGTCCCATTGTCATGTTATGAGAGACTGTTATTGTCTTAGTTATTGTTCACTAAGTATATATTCATGGTTATTGTGTGTAGATCAATGGATCATTTCCTGTTTCATTATCAGTTCTTGATCTGAATGGGTCACTGTATAGCTATAAAACTTTTACATATTTAGTCCATAGACTATTAGAGGGTCTAATTATTGCCTGTGCCAATGCATACATACACCATTGACTTGGATTATTACAGGAAAGAATAATGTATGAAGTGTGAAGTTAACACCATGGCCCACTAGAATGGCTGCCAGTCTGGGGAACTCAAGTAAATTTTTACCACAAATTACCACTCAAAGCAGAAATACCAGTAGTAAAACCAGTAGTTAAAAACAACTGTGGAAATCTGATAAATTTTACATACAGTTGTGACAAATACAGTGTCACCATGTACTGCATATTCAGCAAGCCATTTACATACCATTCGTGTATTCTTAACTAGTATTGTTGTAATACAGCATAGGTCACACATGCCACTATGAAAAACCAGACATCGTTAAAATGGTTGGATTATACACTGTACTTGTGATAGATAAAACATTGACAACCCAGACAGGATTGACAAAAACAGTGGGTTTTAATTGTCCTATATTAATGTGTGAGCATAATGAAACTTTGTTTTAAAAAATGAATGAATATTTTGTCATATTGAATGGTATAACATGTTCAGATAGGGTATCTTTGCTTTGGGACATTGTATCATGGGAGTCAGCAGAAATAAGATATTCAAGTTGCACAGTGAATATTCGTAAGTGATGATTTACACTGAGGGGTATGCACTCAGGACTCATGAATATTCAGTGTGCAGCTTGAATATATATATTTCTACTGACTCCCAAGATGCAATAGCCCATAGCAGAGATACCCTTAATGGCACAAGATCAACTTGATGTTTCTCTGAAATTGCAAGTAATTGTATTTGATGTAAAATCATGAAATGACTCTCCAGAACCCGTAGTTTCTGAAAATGTCTTATTTCCTGGAGGGTGCATCGGTGTTCCCCACAAAGACAAGATGATCAAATACTATAATTATATGTACATGTTCATTAATATGGTATTGTTGATTCATTACTTTCCAAAGTCCCATTGTTTGTTTATATGTCATTGTGTCTGCTTTATGTGGAAGCAATTAGTCTGCAAGGTACGCCATGACAGGGCGCCCTCACACATCGATCAACCGATGGAGCTAAACAACACATCTTTTAGTCTAGATAGCAATGTGTACATGTACATACACGTATTACTAAATCTAGCATCAAACCAGCAATTGAGATTAATCAACACTATTTTGAGCTTCCCATTTGAAAGGATAGAAATATGTGTTTGTCATCAGAGTTGCCTGTCATTTGTGCCTTAAAGTCCCATATGATGCAGGCATAATGCAAAACCTGGAGGTCCGTTTACAGCCACTTGTACTTATATTTACAAAAATTACAGAAGTATGGAATTCAGCATTAAAGATTGCATTTTTTTATGTCTTGTAGTGAAGGAGTTCTTCTAGGTCTTGGAAACCCATTGTTGGATCTATCAACAACATGTGATAAAGATTTCCTTGATAAGTAAGTGCATTCATGATATACCTACCAAACACGTTATAAGTACAAAAGTAATTCTGTTTATGATATTTAATTTCATGATATTGAAATTACCTTTTGAAATTTCAATATTTCTAATATAATTATTTCATGTAAGTTGATTAAACATTCATTCCGTTTCAACAAAATATTATTTACTTCACCAGGGAGACTTTAAATTTGTAGAATATTTCAAATATTTTTCTTTGTTCAGGTGACAAAAATGAGTGACATAAAGGGCATTGTCATTACGAGTCAAAGACGAGTTAGGACACAGCCTATATGTCACATGTCTAACTGAATAGAGGAAAATATTAGAAAGTGATGATTATACCTGTGTGGACTTAGTTAATGAAAAATTTTCTAAAATGGTGACAATTTTGATGAATAGTTTGACCCATATTTCCAGTACCGAATCATTGCTTGTCGTATCATTGAGTGACATTAATATAAATCCTACATTTGTTTGAATGCGTACAACTTGGCTGCCATTTTGTTTTTAATAGTTATTGTTGTGCTTTAATGAAATGTTTATAATTTGTAGGAATTATACCCACGTCATTTGATGATATGACAACCAGTATTTATGATATTGACATGGAAATATCAATAAAATTATTCAAAATTATCATTAAACAAGTTTGTACAGGTATAATAATTACTGTATATTTTCCTTAATTCTGCTAGTTGCAGGATACAACCTAATTTCCAAACTTTTCACTTTGTCTTTCTCTGATGCTTGGGATACTTCGATTATGGCTAACATGTCTAATTTACAGCTAAAACAGGTAGTGTTTGCCAGAAGACTATATGTATAATCTACATTAGCGATCAAAGTTGATCATTTTGTAAGTTTAGGTTGTTGATTTACTTGATAGATAACAACACTTTTACTACTGAAGACAACATGGTTGTTACTGAGGAAAGTTTCATTGATAGATAACAACACTTTTACTACTGAAGACAACATGGTTGTTACTGAGGAAAGTTTCATTGATAGATAACAACACTTTTACTACTGAAGACAACATGGTTGTTACTGAGGAAAGTTTCATTGATAGATAACAACACTTTTACTACTGAACACAGTATGGTTTGTTATTGAGGAAAGTTTCATTGATAGATAACAACACTTTTACTACTGAACACAGTATGGTTTGTTATTGAGGAAAGTTTCATTGATAGATAACAACACTTTTACTACTGGACACAGTATGGCTGGTATTGAGGAAAGTTTCATTGATAGATAACAACACTTTTACTACTGGACACAGTATGGTTTGTTATTGAGGAAAGTTTCATTGATAGATAATAACACTTTTACTACTGAACACAGTATGGTTTGTTATTGAGGAAAGTTTCATTGATAGATAATAACACTTTTACTACTGAACACAACATGATTGTTATTGAGGAAAGTTTCATTGATAGACAACAACACTTTTACTGGTGGACACAGCATGATTGTTATTTAGAGAAGTCTAAAAAGCTGAATGAACATAAACAAAACTCTCTCTTCAATCACGATGCTGTGTTCAGTTATAAAAGTCTTCTTATATTTATCTAGCACATAAAACAACAATTTCAACTGACCCAATATGAAATGATCGATGTTGATAATTAAATGTATATTTTATGTATGGTCTTCTGGCACACATTCCCTGTTTTAGCTGTAACTGTATATGTTATGTACAGTCTTCTGGCACACATTCCCTGTTTTAGCTGTAAATGTATATGTTATGTACAGTCTTCTGATGAGCTCTCCCTGTTTTAGCTGTAACTATATGTTATGTACAGTCTTCTGGTTAGCACTCCCTGTTTTAGCTGTAAATGTATATGTTATGTACAGTCTTCTGGTGAACATTACCTGTTTTAGCTGTACCTTAAATCTATGTTTATTTGGTTTGATAAGGTATGGCCTGAAGGCAAACGATGCCATTCTAGCTGAAGATAAACATGTAGATATGTACAATGAATTAGTGGAAAAATTTGATGTAGAGTACATTGCTGGTGGTGCAACACAAAATTCAATTCGTGTGGCCCAGGTAAGGTTTGTTTGTTTGTTTGTGTGTTCTACTATTCTTTGATATGCTATGATTGGAGGAGATACGAGAAGGATTTTGTATAATGAATGAGTAGTAGTACAAAAATAGCTATAAACATCCAACCAGATATTTGATCAAATCAGAAATACAGAAACATCAAAACAGCATAATTGACAACATGTTGTAACACGGACTGACACCATGGCCAAAATAAATGTAGTATTTAATACTCAAGAACAAAGACATTAATTAACATTTTTATCTTTAGTTCTGCAACAAATATTTTCACGCCTAAATTTAAATCAAAATAAATTGGCATCATTAGCACTACAGCACTTGGGCGCTGTACAAGAGTTGACTGTATTTGAATTTCCGAATTTGATTTGGATGAAGAAAGTTTTTATATTATTATTACTGCTGACAGTTGGGGGTATATGATTTATATTGGGGGTGCATGTGATTTATATGGGGGGGGGGGTGTATATGATTTATATTGATAATAAATTTAAACAAACTGATTAACAGGTTCTTGGTTTTATTTTATGATCAGTGGCTTCTTGATACACCAAAAGCAACATCTATGTTTGGGTGTGTAGGAGACGACAAATTTGGTGAAAAAATGAGAGAAAAAGCTGAAAAGGTTGGCGTCAATGTCAGGTATCTTGTAACTAAAGAGCACCCTACCGGAACCTGTGCTGTATTAATCACTGATCATAACAGGTAATAAATATGTCACTTTAAATTTACTTCTGTCACTACCTTACTGGCCTTCAGAATATTGACTCTTGTAAAAAGCCTACTCAAAAAAATTGTTTGGTTCCAGTTACCCGACCCCTCCTAGTTTTTCACTGCCGACCCTAAAACTTTTTTTTTACGTATTCAAGAAAAAAATCATAAAAATCACAAAAAATTTTGAAGTGTCACAAGAAATGGTGGATGCGGAAACTGACATCAACTTAAAAAGACAATATAAAACTGTTCTTCCAATGTATAATGGCTGTACATCTGACGAGAAGAAACCAATAACACAGAGACCATATTTGGAAAACAATGGAAAACATAACTACCTGAACTAGACTCTCTAAAAATCTAGCTACCCCCACCTATTCTACAATTTAGGGTAATCGGAATTACACATTTATTTTTTTGGGCCTAATGGTCACATATGAGTTGCCGGTATTCTTGCTTGACAAGACAATGATCGTGGTGAGTCATCTGATAGTTTGTCATGTCCTACTTATTGATATAAAAACTATATTTCAATAAATTTTTTAGCTTGAACCAAAGCAGTCACAAAACTTTATAGAGTGATGATTTTAGCTTCTAGATTTGTAAAGTTGTATTTGTAGAAGGGTTTCACTCTTCCCTGGCCTTTGATGTCAGACCAGAACAAGTGTTGATTGATCTTTATGATTCTTTGTAGAGATTATCAAACACAAGAAGAACATTGAGTATTATTTAGAGTGTGAGATTGTTCATGTGCGTGCTTTATTTACATTTTTCACACCTTTGGCAAGTTATGACTTCTAACATCTTGATCTTTTCAGATCTCTGTGTGCCTACTTAGCTGCAGCCAACTCTTATAAAAAAGATCATCTTATTGAAGCTGAAAACTGGGAAATAGTAGAGAAAGCTAAAGTTTACTATGTAGCAGTAAGTCATATCTTTTGATACTATGTCGCAGTAAGTCATGTCTTGTGATACTATGTAGCAGTAAGTCATGTCTTGTGATACTATGTAGCAGTAAGTCATGTCTTGTGATACTATGTAGCAGTAAGTCATGTCTTTTTTGATTGATGTTAATTGCATGATAATGTGACGCTGTGCTCAAAGCACTTTACAAGTATTACTCAGGCATAACAGCATACTTCCTTGGGAGCATACAGTTCATTGCAGCCTCTATAAATGCATAGGATTAAAGCATTCACATTGTAACCTCTATCCTACCAGGGCACCAATTATACAGCTGGGTTAACTGGGCCAGTCTCAATTCACATCTAGTCCAAGAACTTCAACCTTCAAGTTCAAGAAATAAACTTTGGACTGTGAGGCTTGAAAAAATCCAATGCTCTGTAATACACTAACCACGTTGATAATTTCTTTACTCCAGGGTTTTCATCTAACTGTAGCTCCAGATGCCATCCTAGCCCTTGGCAAGCATGCAACAGAAAAGGGAAAGACATTTTGTCTGAACTTATCAGCTCCATTTTTATGTCAATTTTTCTGTGATCCAATGATGGACGTGATGCCTTATGTTGATATACTATATGGCAATGAAACGGTATGTGATAACATTATCTCACTATGTGTAGCTTACATGTAGATTCAAAGGACTAGCACTACCACTCTATATGTTATCCTAACTTTCATTTTGATTTCGCTGTCCTACAATGATAGCTGTTCCATTGGTCTAGAAGCCAGCCCCCCACCCCCACCCCCGGCAAACACATAACATGTGCAAAATATTAGTGACATGTAAATAGAACACAATGTACATAATTTAGAGTGAGGTCGCATTTCCATCACGACACCTAATTGTGGATTCAGCATGAGAGCTGATGGCACAATGCAATATTATGTCTTCAACCAATAACAGTCTATACAGGAATGCCATTCAAGAACAGTGGAACACAGCTATCATTGTAGACGCAGAAGGACAACAAATTTGAAATCAAGATGTCAGTTAGGATAGCAGATAGAGTGGTAGTACAAGACGTTTGAGTCTACAAATAGGCTACAATATGTGTTGTAATTATGGCATGCCTAACGTATAGGTAACCCTTGTGGGGAGGAAGGGGGTATAACCCTTGTGGGGAGGGAGGGGTGTAACCCTTCCTGTCAACCAACAGTTTCATTCTAAGGTTGACCTTTGCAGTACAACATAGTGTACTTATTTTTGCTTATTCCACTGGAGGAAAAAAACATAAAATTAAGAAGTGACTAAAATACCTTCTTGTACATGAGCACAATGTACCAGTCTGGTAATTAGTGAAAATTAGTCTTTGAGAACTAGTTGAAAAATGTAAAATTGCAAAATTTTCTAGTAGTGAAAATATGTAGGTTGACAGTAATCTCATGGAAAATATTATCACATTGAAAGTATTTGGTGAAGGTGGATACTAAATATCAAACAGTCAAGGAATTTTACTCTGTTCTGACTTGAAACGTTTTAATCCATGGAGAGTGTCATATGTATGTCAAAAAAACTGTTAACATCAGGGAAGAGTTTTATGGTGAATGGGAGTAAGACTTAGCATATAGAATTAGTTTCGCAGTCATTGTGTTTGATGTACACTGGGACAACAGTGAGCATAGATTTACATAACTCATCATTGCATTAAGATTCTGTACCCTATGTTAGTTTTTGTTAGGGCAGACTGTTATAAATTTATCAAACTTCTCTTAAGGTATGTTTTTCATATCAAACAAGTGTGTTCAAGGCTCCAATTTCTATGAATTCATAAGTTCATTTTGAATTTGTTTACAGGAATGTGTCACGTTTGCCAAGCAACACAAATTTGAAGTAAGTACTTCTCTTTCTCTCATCTTATATATATCTGCCTTATTTT
Source organism: Glandiceps talaboti (assembly GCF_964340395.1). Lineage (NCBI taxonomy): Eukaryota > Metazoa > Hemichordata > Enteropneusta > Spengelidae > Glandiceps > Glandiceps talaboti. Next base: position 10,365,212 of record NC_135570.1, read on the forward strand.
GTTCCCAAAGTTTGGACCATTTTGCATGAAAGGATCACAAGACAGCACCCCAGATTTGGCAAAGTGAGGGCTAAAATTTGGGTCATGGCTGATGATTGTATAACAGTGCACAAAGCTGTGAACAAAATATGTTTGAAAGAATTCTGAGTTCGTGAAAGAGCAGTACAGTAGTTGTTGGTGATGTCTTTTTTACTGGTAGTCACTAATAAAACAAGTACAGTGAGAATAAAACAGAAAAACTATGGTAACTTAGGACGGATGCCTTCATTCTACAATACTCAACTATTCAGGCCCTCACTTCTGGCTCCAAAACAACTTGCAACAGCACTCCTAGTGGCCAAACCATGAAATGTTTTACATCTCTGATAATCAAAATATTCCATGTTAATCAAACTTGATTGTGTAATCTATAATGAACACAGGACAACTCTAAACTCACCAAGATTTCTATACACTGTCAGAAGTTTCTGGGACTTGAAAGGTTGTTTGCTATAACAGTGTCATGTACTTTTGTATGTTCTTGTGAAGAACTGTCAATCATCTTGTCATGGGGTCAAAGGGCAAGGACAAATACATTTTGTTTAGTTATAATCTTAATTTTCAGTGTGACAGACTTGTGTTTCAAGGTTACAAATACAATATATTTGAATTCAGTACAAAATATTAGAATATTGATGGATGTGTGTCAAATATGTGAGAATATATTCATAAATTTAACTTCATTTTGTGTCAAGAAATACAAGGCGCTCACCAAAGTCATGACTTCAGAAAAACTGATGAAGCCATGGTGGATACCTGGAAAAGCTTTGTGAGCTGCTTGTATTTCTTGGGGCAAAATGAATTTAAATTTGTGAACATAGACTGAACGTTTGCACAGATGAGCTTTTAATCATGTGAGAACATCAGTAAAGCTTGTAGAGTTGAATAATCTGATACAGAGGCTAGTTGACCATAGAGGGCGCTGTTCACCTCAATCCTCACCCTTGTCGGTACATGTATGCATCAGTGCGATTATAATCTGATGTAGTGAAAGCGGATAAATGCTTTATTTACCTCTATTTCCATTTGTTTTTGTTCTGAGTGATCACACCCTTCCCACACATGGGGAAAAAAAATCTATCTGCTTTCACCAGATCAGATTTTAATCAGATTGATGTATGCATGAACTGGGATCAGTTCAACTGCAGTTCCTATGCATCAAGAAAACCTGAATCCAAATTATACATTACATGAAATGGAGAGATTAATATTCCAATTTCATAAAATGTTATTTCTTGTGTCAGAAATGTAATGATTTCCAAACTGGTATTTTTAAAGAATTGAAACACACAAATATTGTTGTATAAAAGGAATTTTATTAGATATAAAGTTAAACGATACTGTCATAAAGGATTATTGTTTACTCCTACATTGCATAATCTTGACTCAAACCCAGTACATAAATTACAAACTCGACCAAACAACCCAACCTTTGTTTCCAGGTTATAGGTCTTGATGTAAACACCAACCTATTAAATGACAGTTTGATCAAATATTCTCAAATACATGTTCTTTCCAAGGTCAATAATCAACCCTACTCTGTTGCTACATTAATAGTGCCCAAGGGAAAATAGAATACAACAAGTGCAGTCTATGCAAATTAGGTCACTGTGGGTCACTGGTCCATACCATGTGATATGATCTTAGCCAATCACTGCAGTGAAAGGCTGTATAAAAATTATGAAGTATTAAGCTAGTTATAGGGGATAACAAGCATGTTGGTTTACGTACAGACCATGATAATAAGGTCTGTCGTTCCAATACACTATATTCTAGTCATTGAAAAGATAAAAGATTATATCATAAGTTTGGCCACTAAGCAGCAGTATTCAGAAGGGTATTTTCAACCAGAGGTGTTTGCCAGCGTGATGTTGTACTGTAGCATACTCTGAAAGTCGTTTCCCAAAATGAGATATGATCAGAATTCTATACATTATTTGACTTTGTCATTGTATTTCACAACTATTCATCTCTTTGTGTAGACTGAAGACATTAAGGAGATAGCCCTAAAGATGGCTGAATTACCCAAAGCAAACAAGGATAAGTCACGTACTGTGATTATCACACAGGGTAGAGATCCCGTCATTACTGTCAAAGGTAAGCTAAGTCACGCATCGGGATTATCACAAATGGTAGAGAGATCCAATCATTACTGTCTCAGTATACAGTGTTCTCCAGTCTGTTCTCGGTATACAGTGATCTCCAATCTGATCTCAGTATACAGTGTTTTCCAATCTGATCTCAGTATACAATGTTCTCCAGTCTGTTCTCGGAATACAGTGATCTCCAATCTGATCTCAGTATACAGTGTTCTCCAATCTGATCTCAGTATACAGTGATCTCCAATCTGATCTCAGTATACAGTGTTCTCCAGTCTGTTCTCGGAATACAGTGATCTCCAATCTGATCTCAGTATACAGTGATCTCCAATCTGATCTCAGTATACAGTGATCTCCAATCTGATCTCAGTATACAGTGTTCTCCAGTCTGTTCTCGGAATACAGTGATCTCCAATCTGATCTCAGTATACAGTGTTCTCCAATCTGATCTCAGTATACAGTGTTCTCCAATCTGATCTCAGTATACAGTGTTCTCCAATCTGATCTCAGTATACAGTGTTCTCCAATCTGTTCTCAGTATACAGTGTTTTCCAATCTGATCTCAGTATACAGTGTTCTCCAATCTGTTCTTAGTATAGTGTTCTCCAATCTGATCTCAGTATACAGTGTTCTCCAATCTGATCTCAGTATACAGTGTTCTCCAATCTGTTCTTAGTATAGTGTTCTCCAATCTGATCTCAGTATACAGTGTTCTCCAATCTGATCTCAGTATACAGTGTTCTCCAATCTGTTCTTAGTATAGTGTTCTCCAATCTGATCTCAGTATACAGTGTTCTCCAATCTGGTCTCAGTATACAGTGTTCTCCAATCTGGTCTCAGTATACAGTGTTCTCCAATCTGATCTCAGTATACAGTGTTCTCCAATCTGGTCTCAGTATACAGTGTTCTCCAATCTGGTCTCAGTATACAGTGTTCTCCAATCTGATCTCAGTATACAGTGTTCTCCAATCTGATCTTAGTATACAGTGTTCTCCAATCTGATCTCAGTATACAGTGTTCTCCAATCTGATCTCAGTATACAGTGTTCTCCAATCTGATCTTAGTATACAGTGTTCTCCAATCTGATCTCAGTATACAGTGTTCTCCAATCTGATCTCAGTATAGTGTTCTCCAATCTGATCTCAGTATACAGTGTTCTCCGATCCGATCTCAGTATACAGTGTTCTCCGATCCGTTCTTAGTATACAGTGTTCTCCAATCTGATCTCAGTATACAGTGTTATCCAATCTGTTCTTAATATACAGTATTCTTCAATCTGGTCTCAGTATACAGTGTTCTTCGATCTGTTCTTAGTATACAATGTTCTCCATCTGGTCTCAGTATATACACTGTTCTCTAGTCTTTGGAGCAATGGTAGCTCCCTTGAAGTTACACTGACCGATGTCATTATTGCTGTTCTGTATAATATTTCACCCCTGAATGAGTTCAAGATATATTTGGATGACCTTTTATCAAAGCTAATACATTGATACTATTGATACATATGGTACATGTCTTGTATTTCAGACGGTAAAGTAACTGAATATCCTATCAAAGAACTGCCAAAAGAGGATATAGTGGACACTAATGGAGCCGGGGATGCCTTTGTTGGTGGTAAGTTAATGGACTATTACTCACTGCAATTAGCAGTTGATATACTATGATTTATTGCAATAGGTCTACTGGACAATGAGCATACATTTCAAAAACAGAACATACATACATACGTACGTACGTACGTACGTACGTACGTACATACATACATACATACATACATACATACATACATACATACACACACACACACACACACACACACACACACACACACACATACATACATACATACATACATACATACATACACACACACACACACACACACAGCCATTTTGAATACTCATGGTGTAGCAGCCATTTTAAATACTTAGTTAACATATTCAATACATATTGTAGTGATAATCATGAATTTCAGGTTAAGTTGATGGACATTTTTCCCTGAACATTTCCTGTTTGTTCGTTGCTAGGTTACCTGTCACAGCTGGTCCAAGACAAGGATGAAGCTGACTGCGTGCGATGTGGTAACTATGCCGCCCACTACATCATTCAACAATCCGGAGTTACACTACCTGATAAACCTGACTTCAAGTAGAGTAACATCATATCTAAAATGTAGCAATGTCAAAGGTCACATAAAGGGTCATTGTTTGTGACCTTTCACCTTGCAAAAGTGAAAGGGATGCAGTCACCATGATACTTTTTCATTTCGTCTTCCTCAATGAGAGCAGGAGAGCAAACTGAAATATTTCTGTGTGGTAAAATTTAGAAATTACGAGTGCAGTGAAGTTAAAGAAACAAACTTTCTGGGGCGTAATTTGTGTGACTGATATTAAAAATAAATGAAATACATCATTTACTGATACTTTTGGTTTAATATACTTTATTTTTTCAATTTTTCATTTTGGACTCATTTTCTTGCAATAGATAGGAACTAATGCCAGTTGCTGTACGTTGATACGTTGAAGGAAATTTCCAAATAAAAATTAAAAGTTTAAATTCCCATCAAAGAATCATGTATGAGGCACCACATAGTTTTCAGATATCAGAAATATTTCTATGTACGACCGGACAACGTAATATGCATGTGCTGTATTTTATTTCTCTGCTTTTTTGACAAAATGGTTTTACTGACAGTTTGTGCTAGTTGGCATTCATATCATTTGTCTGAAGGCTAAGATTTCATGTAGAACAAGATTACCTGTAATCTGTCTAGTAATGGCTATCAAATTTGCAAACTTCTGCATTGGTACAATTTTAGTATGATACTGTCCATGATATTGTTTTACTTTAAGAACTGACCAGGTTTTTGTTGTATCTGCCAAATCTGTAACACCTGCTTGAATTGCTAAAAGAAAGAATAAAGTAGAAATTGTGACAAAAATGTGTTGTTCTGTCATCAATAGTTTTGCTAGAGTATGTTTTGTTGTATTTGTTGTTTCAAAGGATTCTTGTGTCTTGGTTCAATGATGTGTCTGTCCGTACATTCTCCAATGACTATTAAATATATTGTTATTTTTTGTTACATAGTCATGTTGATATTGATATGTAATCACATCCATGTATGTAATATTTGTCAAGTTCGATACATATTGTTTGTTTGTTTTGTTTGTTTGTTTGTTTGTTTTTTGTAAGTATAAGCAATTAAACACAAGTCCAATGTCGACGTATGTCAAAACAGTCCATTATAGCAGTCCAAACAGTAATATTGTAAATGCAACTAGATATATTTTGCAAAATGTAACCGACAGAAAATGTTAACTTTGATGAGCCCTGCTCGTGTAATGAATTGAATTGAAATTTTTCCTGAAAAAAAAAATATACATAATGATATATATACACATTGCAATCTTTGAAAGCACCTGGAAAAGCAATTCTGGTGAGGGCCATGAAAATAGTTCCCTTGGAAATAATCAAAGTCCATGGCCTAGACATGCATGTGAATTAAGACAAATTTGGGGTGCAATTTATGAAATAACAACAAATATGAGATGAAGTGTTGGTGGCAAATTACATAAATTTGGATGCTCTCTGAATTTAGGAACAAAAAAGAAATATGAATGAAATTTATTTCACCAGATACCAAAAATAAGCTACACTTTCAAAGAAACGTATGATACAAATATACAAAATGAATACAAAAGAAATAGACAATTGTTATCTGATGTGGACCATGGAAAGAGTTCAGCGGAACTAGTCTTGTCCATGGCCCGTACATTTTTTTTCTACATTTCAAATCGATACAGGACACACAAGAAATGTGAATCAAAAGTACACACACATACACTATAACTAGAAATAGATAAAAGCATACATACAAAAAATGAAATTATAGAGACAGGAAGATAGAGGTTATTCCTTCATAAGATAACTGCTTTAAGTTTGTCCTAAAATCTAAGTCTGTTGTGTGTCATTCTAATTGTCATGGGTACAGAGCTCCAGGTTGCATACTTGAAGCTGTGTTGACTAATTGTACTAGCTTAACCTATGGGATCGGCAAGTCACCACTGATTAGCTCTGGTCAGATAGCTATGGGACAACTGGTATGTAGAGCAATGGTCAAGTGCGTGTATATAGTGATCATGTTTTAACTTTTAGGTTGAATTGAAGATGAACATGAAAGTTTGGAAGTTTGCGCAAAGTGTAGATGTCAAGAATGTTAAAGAGAGGAAGTGGGCATAATAGTCAGAGAAGGTTAGGAGTCAAACAATTTTCTTATGTAGACGGAAAAGTTGGATAAATATTCCCCAGATTTCAATAAAGTAAGAAAGGTGGGGGAGAATAGAAATGGATATAGAACAGATTTTTGAACGTAGACGGAGCAAATCATATGCCAACCTTTGAAATTGAACTGATTGCTTTTCTCACTTTTTCATGATGGGACCTTGTTAAAAATGGTGTGTGGTCGGTCGGTTATTTTTTTAAAAGTAAGTCGCTGTATGAGTATATGTTGGTGAGACTCTCGATTCATAGTTATACTTGAACAAACTTTCAACCATGTATTTTAAATTGTTATTACATTTTCAGCAATAAACGATAATTTTTGCTCAAAAACGCGTTCATGAGGTAATACCATCTCAAAATCAGTGACGTTGTGATTTTTTATAATCTTGCCTACATACAGGGTGTCTATTTTATTCAATTCGCCAGAATTAAGAAATATAGGGTCGGGTTATGTCATGTCAGATAGAGACGTACTTATTCTATGGCTGGCCACGTACCGTAAAAGTTTAGTCGAGGGCGCCACCAAGTGATTCTGATGTGCTAAGAGAGTGGTTTGTTTCCTGCACTGGCATTTGGCCCCCGGACGTTATAAATCAGTTTTGTATATCTGTGGCTACACTAAGATGTCCAAAATACCATTGAATAAGAAAAAGGGTACCTTGCTGACACGCCTGAATTTAGCTTTCCTCTGTCCGCTAACAATATTCTATAAAATTTGACAGAAATATGAAGTCCCAGACACGAATAATTAAATCCCACTTAAGGCGTGTAATTTTAAAAGAAGCCAATGAAAGACGTTGTTACATTCTATTCGCCCAATCAACGCTTAGGTAACATATTGTAAGCTGTGAAATTTCTACAAGTTGTGATCTCATATTTATCACAAATTGCCGCTGTAAAATGAAAATTATTCGAAGTTAAAGTAAATTAAGCGGACTTCAATGGGGTAAATTCGGAAGAATATGCACCCTTGACGTTGGTGGCGAGAACGTAATCTTAACCGTGAGAATTGCTCAGTTATTTACAATTTTTGTGTGATTGTTATGTCAATTCTCCTAACGTTGGGGCCCTCAAAGGGTACGTTGGGAGGTGTTGTAGTGAGCGAGCGACTTATTGAATCTTTTGTTGAGTAGACTGTAGAAATTATATATTCATCAACAATTTGAGCTGAATGCGCCCAATTTTACCTGCAGAACTTATCATACTACCTGATGAGATATTCCGAAGTTTTCAGAGATAGAATTTTGCAGCTAAAAAAGGTGCACCTGGGGCCATTTTAGGGTGCTTTTTGTATCCGATGGCAGACCGTTGAACCTCGATAGAAACGTAGCTTTGTTTTGCAATCTGCGCTGACAAGATTTGCTTCTTTACAGTGATACATAGGTAATAATTTTCAGCTGTTTACTAGAGGGAGACCATGGCCGAGCACTCTCTAATATCACACGGTGAGTAGAGATCATTTTTAACCCACTTTTTCAAGAAAAAAATCACCCGGTGCGTGACCTTTGGTTGTTTGAAATGTAACAGGACTGCGCCATGTTGTTCAACGATCTGAATTTGACCTCCAAATACCAGAACCGAACGTTTGGAGAGAGGGAATCGTTGAAAATGGTTATGGTAATATGTAACCTAGTGGTTCCCTGACTATTTTATGATGATAAGTGACTTTAGATCAAATTCTTCGTGTATTTTTAATCACATATGTTTACGTTTATATATCGAAAACGACCCGAAAAGAGTGTAAACAAAGCTGAAGTCTAGAGAAGTGTACTTGGCTGGCTCCGTGATCCGTGGTCTTTGTCCCGACTCGTAAAATCTTCCACAAGTTCTCACCAAAGTTCTTTGAATTGATGCGTTGCATTTATTACCAAGCAGTGACCATGGAGTTGTCGCCACTATTGTGTTGAGATCATTTCTGGATGGGTATGTCATCAAAAATATGATGAGTCAGTGACGAGTTCATTGCGGTGCAGTGAATCACAAAACAAAAGAAACCCTATCAAGTTCATGTTGGACAAAGAAATGTGAAAACTTCTAAGAAAGTCATCAACCTGTGCCATCCGTTTTTCTCACACAGGTTAAACGAGTGAAGACCGACGAGAGAGGAAGAATAGCAGAAATATTTTGGCTTTTTCCATCTTTCCTTGCTGAATACCGACACAATAAGTACTGAATGGAGAGTATATGTCTTGGTGTTAAAACCAAACTGTGAAGTATGGAAACGTGCATATATTCATAGGCATAATGGTGAAAGAGAGAGAAACATGTCTAGCTAATCCAGATTTCACTGAATGGATTTTGCAAGCAATCAAGAAAATAAAAAAGCAGAAACAGAGGCCATCAGAGGAACGCATCTGCAATGTTGTTAGTTCAAGTCATGGTCCAAGTAAAGACATTATTCTTGAACAACTCGAATTGAGTGTTCAAGATGGCAATGTACTAAGAGTTTATAACAAGGGGGTAGCTTCGTATCGCGATCCGGCTCAAGGGGGCACCATGAAGAGTCGGACTGTACTTATCACAAAAAGTACAGAGCTCTTCCGGTTTATCAAAGCTGCTCTGAAGGATTTGCGAGATGCAAAGGGGTCGTCATTTCGTGTTATTGAAAAGTATATAAGAGAACAATGTACTGTACAACTTGCACCTGGTGTAGACTTAAATGCACAACTGAAGCTTGCTCTTAAACGTGCAGTTCAATCCGGTGGCTTGGTGAAACAGGGACGGCATTATAAACTACCACAAAGCAGAGGAAGAGCGAGCAATGGACTTGAAGCAGCTAGTTCTTATTCATCAAGCCCTGTGCATGAAAATGATTCGGCAGATGAAGACTCAGATAGTGAAGGATGGTCCCATAAGGTATGTTCTTTTATATTCAGTGTTATCCAAAACTATGGAAACATAATGTAGACAAGTAGCAGAAATATACTGATAACATTTTTCCCAATATTTTGCATGGAGAAAATGTTTGAAAGTTGTTAAAATTAAAAGTTGTTCTGCAGCAGATTGAAGTAAGGTCATGCAGGTGAGAGATGTATACAGTATGATGCATAGTTTTTCAGAGAATGATTTCTGCATATTTTCAATTTTCATGAATGGTTTGATAGTTGGCTTCTGTTATAATATAAGATGCCTGCAACCCTTTGAAATGGTGAGCCTGGAGTTAGTGTGGTTGTTGGATGTGTGTGTACATGTACATGTCACAGGAATTGCTAGAGCATGCTGTTATAGTACATGTGCTTTCATGAATGAGTGTAATCAATATGTTTGGGTCAAAGGCAAGAGTTGAAAGGGTATTCCCAAATCACAATCCAGTGCATGTATGTATGTGTTAGATGGGAGGGGCTTTCTCAGCGAGAGCTCATTTGTTCCTTAATAGCTGCCAGCCAATATTTTATTGAAACCTATTGAACTGTGCACTCAAGGAGAATTAAGTACATGCTAGTAATTCATTTTCTAAAACAACTTGACAATGGAGACACTAATAATTGCATTTGTAAGGCCTACTCTATTCAGCAAACAATACTGATAATATTGATTGCATCGTGGTAATCAAATCACAGAGTTTGATATGCATATCAGTATTACTTTATTGTAACAAAGATATTTAGATGGAGTCTTTGATCACCATTGTACATAATGTGAGTGGCTGGTTTTTGAATTTTTTGTATTTTTTATTTTTGAATGTATACTGTTTGTAAATATACTTGTGTGTGTTGTGCAAGTTTTGATATATATATGCATACATAATATATATATATATTGTATAGTATATATGATTTGTATTATATATTGTTATATGATAGTTTTCATGAGTTTTCATGTATTTTTGAATACTCAAGAGATGGATTTTGATTGATTGCTCTCAGCTATGCAAAGCTATGTCTGCAAGAAACACCATGTGAGGAGTGTTTAACAAACAACAGACACCAGACACGTTACATTATTAAACATATTAGTGTGTATGTTTTCATGATTATCTGTAGTGATGGTATGATACCTGTATACTTCTGATCTTAAACAATGTTATTGACACCAAACAACAACTGTATATCTTTCTACTGTATCAATCTTATTGTTTTGAGTTGCATAGTGTTGTTTTTCTTTTTTACCACCAAACCTAGTTTTGCTTTGTATACATATGCAGCACAAGTTAGGTATCATATTTCGTGCAATATTTGTTCTTACTCCTGTTCTGCCAGTTGGTCCTTGAAGAGTACAGAATCTACTTTGGATACTTAAATAGCTGTGTAAACAAAGTTTGTTACCACTTCTCCATTTACTATATTTATGGTTATTCTAAGGAATGGTTGTGAATACCACAGTGGATGTATAATTGAGGGTTGTGCAGACACATATATGAGATAGTTTTCTTGTGTTTGTTAACACTGTTGTGAAATGTGAGGTGAGACAGTGACCTTGTATCTGTGCTAAGTGAATTACTGACATGTGAGACAATATCCTTGGGCACCTACTGCTGTTGTATACATCTTGAACAAGCTGGGAGTCAAATTACTGAAGGAAGCCACACAATTGACAGGAAACCACAGATTGGTGGATATACCCCAGTGTTTGTTTGCACACACAATGTCCCTCTCTGACCTTAAAACTTGTTTATAGAGCTTAAACTAATGAAGAGTTCTATAGACATTGTAAGATGTTCCTTTTGTACTATTACCCTTTGCCCTTGACTACAGACAGATAAGCTACTACTTTGACTTTACCTTTCACCCACTCTTTATTTACACCTCAAGCAAGTAACAAATCATTAAAGAGGTTGAAAAGTTGTCTATAATCCCCTTGATTGTCACTTGATCTGAAAGTTATATATGGCAATTTTTTCCTTTGATGTGAACTGTATTTCTAGAGATGCCTTCAAATTTATGAAATATCATGTAATATTTTTTTATGTTGTGACAGAGAATGACATTGTTTTTAACTTTAAGGGCAATTTTTTAAAACAACTCTGTGTATGTTTTGTTTGTCTCCTTTGAGGAACATTTTGTGAATGAATTCCTCAGATTTTAAAACAAAATAACAAAGACATTGTGTATATGAGTATAATTATGTTGTCAATTTAAAAGATTGTATGTATACATCAAGAAATACGATGTGAATATGTTAAAATAAATAGACTCGTGCAAATCATGTTGAACCAACTTTTTGATAAGACACCATGACCTAAGTAAGCATTTGATGATTTGTAAAGGTAATAACTGCTATGGGAATGACTTGTCTTTTCAACATTGTAAGAAATGTGCTCGTATGTGTGTGGTGAGGAAAAGTGTTTAAGAACAGTGGCAGTCCATGCCATGTGAAGATGGAGTCCATTGCTTTGTAGAACAACACAGATGGAGGTACCTTGTCATTTTGATTAATAACTATTAGTGATATTGAAACAAATTTTCACAATTGTGTTGACAGAAAGTGGCCAATAACTGTATCATATTATTAATGGTGGCTTCACAAGTTTGATGCACTTAAAGTGTTGGTTATTTTCCCACCCAGTAGAATGTACTGAAAGCTGACTTCAGCAACCATATTTTACACTTGAGTTGAAGCAGTTAATAAAACAAGAAATGTAAAAGTACTCCTGTACTGTACAAACAGTGAGAGTAGGTAAATGGGTTGTACAGGCGATAGTTTACCTGATAATGGTAAGTGTATGAAAACAACAGAAGGCAAGATGGAAGAAGATACAGTAATCTTGTGTTGATCTCCACATAAGTCATGTACAACACTGTCTTCAAGAAACAACCCAAGATTGGGAAAGAAGCCAGCATCTTGTGTTTTGTTATGTAAATGAGAACGATCTTTGAAAAGAATTTCAAGGACGAAAGCCAGATTGTTTGTCAAGGGGTACAGTGACTCTGTTTTTTACTCATGCTGTTATGGAATATACTAGTCACATGTAGTCGTGACGACAGTCTCTGAAAAATCTGGGTTCCTTCTTGGATGATTTTCAGGATTGTTTTGAGTTTAATTTTGAGTACATGGTTTGTGTTTCCTTATTGGTATACATGTAGATAAATAGAAGCCTCATCAAGAGAGTCGCAATTATATCAGTGACAAACAGTTATGTGCTAGGTGAATTGTAGTCATTAGAGTAATTAATTTACACTTCTTAATTTTGGCTTGTACATTTGTTTATTGGATTTTAATGAGAATTCATTCCATCATCATTTTGTGATCAGACACATTGTGTATGCGAATAGCTTGCAGAATGATTAATACTTGAAATTTGGCAATTTGGGATCCATTTCGAAATGCCCTGTTGAAGAAAATCACATGCAGGACGTCATCAGTGAAAATGGTGAGATTGATTTGGTGTACAGTACACGTTACACAAGGTCAAGTAAATTTATTACACAAAGCTAAGCATGCAATTAAAAAAGAAGCCCGTATTGATCAATAAAAGAGTTCATTTTGTAGCAATATTGTGAAAAATGAACGACACTGATTGAGGTCATAGACTCTGAATAGGGCACCAAGTGTACAGATTTGTGTGTTTGTTGAAGTGCCTATCATTCATTTCTCTATGGGGTTGTATAAATGGGATGATTTTATTATCGCAATAAGGAAAAACAAATTCATCTTCCCATTCAGCTATGTCAATACCGACCAAAAGATTACCAGGGGAGGGTTTTTTATAATATAGTCCAGTCCTGAAATAATTGAGCCACTGAAAGTTAATTTCCCCAGATGCATGGATTTCCTTACAGTGGGCAATTGCAATTCATGACATACAAGATTTGTTAGGCATTGAGCTGTGATTGCTGAGTTTCATGTGAATGAACAGAACACCCAGACACACAAAACAGTTAACAGTATGCTTGACCTAGGATGACCCAGGAGAGTAAACCCTAGATTAGATGTGTTGTCAGTCAGATAAACAAAGACTCCATTACAGTAATGAACAAAGTATATATATATACAAATAAGATACACCAAGCCATCTCACTGTGTGGGTGAAATGGATTATAATTGATTTCAGGTAATAGTATTTTGCAAATGGCGTATTCATTACAAAATTGATGACATTCCCAGAATGATAGATTCTAATAGATTTGAAGAATGAAAACAGGATCACATAATGGTCGTACTAAGATGTAATGCATCACTCAAATTTCATTCTCAATTTATGGTTTGGTGTCCAATAATCTTTGTGATTTCTACACATACAATGAAAGGGGTCATTCGATATCGACTGTATTTTGATATTTATTTCAAGCTACTTTGCAACCTCAAGCCACAAGGGTGGGAAAACGTCTACAAATAATTGGAGGGTAAAATATTTAGACTTTTATTCAATGTGCTAGTCAGTTACCGTATACCCAGTATTATAAATGGCCAGCATGAATGTATTTTGATAGGTTGAATGGAACAACAAATTTACAGTGTGTTTTTTTAAGCATAACTGAAGCACATCTGGAAAGGTTACAATGGCATAATGACAGGAGTGTCGCATGTATGTCTGTTTAGAACGCTAGTCACGTCTCAATGAGACAAATACTTGTCCATGAGGCATGTACATAATCCAGTGAACAGAATTGTCTCTGCTAAGAAACTCAAGAGTTCCCTTTCACAAGAATCTTGGCAAATACCTCAGTGAAACTAGCAACAATTGATAATTTCAAAAGACTACTAGTCTAGTCTCGGGGCTTGCCAACTGTACTATGTTTGAGTCACCGTCATTTTGTTATGTCAAATTATTTTAGCACATTTTAACTCAGATGCACTGAAATATTATAAATTGTGTGAGTCACTATGTAGAAAGCAATCTAACTGATTCGGTATCTTGATTCATATTTCATTCTTGACTGAGTACTTAATACAAAAGAGTACAGATGCCCTGAATGAAGTGTTATATTTAATATAGACATGTATGCGTAGGTAGTTGTTGTGGACATATTTCAAACCATGTATTGCAAGCCATATCATCTCATTTCTACTAATTGCGTACAAACGCTGACTCCCACCCACTTGATATCAGAATAATGTTGAGTAAATAAATAGTTTGTGCCAGTGGATTTTATATTAATTTCTGTGTTCCTTGCCTCCCCCTTCTCAGCACCAATGTGAGTGAAAAGGGTTAATTAATATCAAATTGGTAATATTTTGTTGTTGTTGCATGACTGCCCACCTACTCCCCCCTAGTGTTTTAGACCCCTGGGAGGATACATCACATACTTTGCTCCATTAGTTGAAGGTGGTGATACATGCTATCACTTACGTTTGTAAACCCACACTCTTTACTCACATGCAATGCAAATATCAACCTTTAATACTGATATATATGAAGCATTTCACTCTTCACCTACTTGGTGCATGTATTATGTATGTTTGCTGTCACTCCTAGTAGTAAACAGTAAATGTACATTCATCCCTAGCAATTTTGAATGTCACTAGCAATTTTAAATGATGTCACTAGCAATTTTGAAGAAAAGAATTTGCCATAATTTTCATGTGTGTCCGTTGTAAGAAAGGAAAGATGGAAAAATATGAAATGTGAAATTATATTCCTCAAAATGTCTAGACTGCAAAGTAAAATGGTGGACATTAAAATCATATACCAAAAAATGAAAATATCACTGAAATCGTAATTCAAAATTCATTATTTTTTTTATTTGAAAGTCATAAAACGGGGACATTTCAAGTCATTTTCATTAGCCATTTCTGACAAGCCAAATGTGTTGAAATTATAAATTGATGGTACATGTATTTTGATATTGTGAGTGTGAAGTCATATTCTTTATTCATTGTTTCTGTTCTGACAAGCCCAAATTGTACTGTGTTGAAATTATAAATAAATGATTTACCTTGTTGAAATTATAATATTAATTGATATTTTAATATTGTGAATATTTAACTTTATATCTAGAATGCAATTCTCACAGTGAAAACAAAACTATGAACACACGGTAATCCAGGCCATGTTGTTATGCACTTCAACCCCTTGAGAGTGAAATTTTTAATTGCGTTTACTTCTTTCACTGGCATCATTATATTCTGACAATGATAATACTATCCTTTTACTCTAGCATAGTTAAAACTGTGATAAAAGATGAACACGAGATAATGAAGGCCATATCCAATGATGTATTGGAAACAATTCGGATTTATTATTACATTGTGTTCATCACACAAGAAAGATAAAAACAATATAAATTGCAATGAAAGGGGAGGACGTGTTATTAAATTTTATGTTTTGCACCCCAAGTGAGATATAAATGTCAAAGCTGTTTCCCTAATTGGTATTCCTGGTTGCTGTTAGCTTAGTGGGGATTATCAACAGCCATACAGCCTTCTATGGATAACAGATAGACAGCCAGTCTTCAGGGTATCATTATTGCAGCGGAAACCCATTAAATGTCACCTTTTTTGACTTGTAAGAAGTGAAACCTAGTTAAATGTCTCCTTATAGCCTTGACAGCTAACAGAATGTAATAGATATTTCTCAAAGAAAATAATCATGGGGAGATAGTCAGGCTAGCATCCACAGAGGATTAATGGAATATCACTAAGACTTCAGGACAAGTCATGTACTGGTAAAATGTGATTTATCCTCATCAAAAACGTGACCAATTTCATAATCATTTTATTTTCTTTCTTATATTTGACAGCTCTAGTCTATTGATAAAAGTTAACTACATATTCAATGTCTGAGGGCAAGGAAGGTTATTCAGTATGGCTTCAGTAGAAATATTATGTTTTACTTTCACCTAGTCAGGTCATAAAAGTGGTTTATACAGTACGGATGGTGTTCATTAGAGTGTCTCAGACTAGCAATTGCATACAAATTCCAATCTGGCCAGAGGGAAATAAAATCTTGTTTAACACATCCTTTAAATGCACCACTTAAATGTCACAGTGCATACTGCCTGTCCTTTACAACACAGTAAGTAAAATGTCAATGCTACTAGGATTGAACACACACACATTCTCAAATACTGTGCGAATGTATAATTTAAGAAGGTCCATCAGTGATTACTATCTCTGAGAAGACTGTAAAACAATATTATCTGAATACAGTCATGGATGAATTATGATCTTCTAGGTGGATATAAAATAGCACTCAGGATGTCTAGCTGACTGTATTCATGGTGTAATATGTCGTTTATCCATAAAAACCCTTCAATGTCCCCAGGGCTATACCTATGATGTCTGATTTGTAATGTTACTTTCACACTCAGAAGCAAAACAGGCACAAAGCAGTCATTAAAAGAAGCAGTATGTTGAATAGCTCCAGGCACCTGATCATTTCAGGTATCACAAGGCCTGATCTCCTGGCCAATTCTATTTTTTGTGCGTGTGTGTGTCAATTTGGGTTGAATATAAGGAACGGGAAATGCTAAAGATATTAACAGATTGTAATAATACACTGATTCTTGTTTGTATTTGATACTGTTAGTGTCACATTTAATATGCACTATTTATTGTGTGATCATATATAGCAATCTTTATTGTGATTGACTGACTAACTAACTGAGCGAGTAAAGTGTATTTTACTTCAGGCAAACGTAAATAAATATGGAAAATATAATTGATATATTGATTTCATAGTAAGTATTAAGTTTACATCTTAATTTTATTTCTGTCAAAATTATGGGATCTTTAACTAAAATAATTACATTTACAGAGGGTATGTGCCCAAGATAATTTTCCTCTAATAATTTACATTCTCCATACTGGAGCAAAGCATTATTTTAATTAATCACTTTACCTAAGTATTTTAACTGTACCGAGACACTTGGGAGCCTTAGTAATGATCTTGAAGACAAATTAGTATATCAAACTGAGATTCTAGTGATTGATTATCAGGTGTAAAGTATTATATTACATACTTTTATTTTAAATTCTGAAATAAATTTATTTCAATGAAGGTGATTAATTATCAGGTGAACATATAAATTATTGTTTTTATGTACTTTGAAAATATGTATTTGAAGGTGTAAATTTATGTTTCTTTGAATGCCTGGTACAGTTTTTATCAGCAAGGTAAATCAGCATCGAGTTACGTAAGTCAATATATGCAAGGTGGAGAATACATAAGTAAATATTTTACAATAATGAATTTACATTGTGTATGTCAAAAATAACTTTATTTCGTTATCTATTTACAAAAGTGACTTCATTCTAGTGTCAAATATTTGCTAAGTTGATATCAATTACATCATACTATCACAGTGTAGTGTCTAGAGTTTTCCTATATGTTGATGATATATCAAGATGAATTGGTCTTTGTAATGATGTATCAAATGTTGTCCAGCCACAAACATTGTTATCTGCCTGTGCATTGGCAGTAGGTAAACCATCTATTTGATATCATTTCCAGCAGCTTAGAGCACTGTTAAGCATCTCAAAATAGCTGTTAAAACGATATTATGAAACACAATCATCATAGATTTGAGATTTATTGGCTAAGCAGCAGCCACCAATGTGACATGTCAGTGTTTTCATAAATCATGATATATAAATCAGAATAGCTTGCTCTATCTCTCATTTTCACAGATAAATTACTGTTTGATTAAAGAGTAAACAGAGAATTGGTTATGAAGTTATGCATATCATTTAAATTGTATAATTAATATTGGTCTTGAGCTTTTTGTCAAATGAATTACAAAAAATTAAATGATTTCCACATATATGAAAAAATTCAACATCACTATTGTTTCAAATTGTACTAGAATTTTGAAAAAAATTTCCAAGAAATGAATAGACAAAAAATAAGTGATTTCCACATTATATGAAACATATCAATAATATTAACGTTTCAAATTTTAGTTGGAATATGTTTTTCAAATTTCCATGAAATGGATATATAAAATTCAAAAATTATAACCATTTCAATATATATGATTTTCAACATCAACGATTTCATCGTTTCAAATAGTACTAGAATTTTGTTTTTCTAATTTCCACGAAATAATAAATGATGACAAAAGTAAAAACCAAATTCAATATATGAAATATTTCAACATCAATTCCATCATTTCAAATTGTATTCGAAATTCTAATTTGGATAGATAAATAAGGTCAAAAAATAAAATTGTACTAGAATTTTGTTTTTCTAATTTCCTTGAAATGAATAAATAAATGAAGAAAAAAAAACATTCGATATATGGGAAATATTTTAATATCCAGAGTGATGTTTCAAATTGTACTGGAATTTTTTAAAATGTGACTGTCTATCACATTACTGTTATTCCATTTTTTAACTCTTTTTTTTTGAAAATGTATAAAGAGAAAGGAGCCAGCTGTAAAAACTGGGGCTTTTGATTGATGGTCATTCCACTTCAGAGGGTACCAGTAAACAACAGAGTAATTATTTGACATCACTACAATACCAGTAAAATTACATCACGCTTTGTGTGGTAGAGGTTTACGGATGAATTCTTGATGCAGAGCCAAGCAAATAGCTATCATCTGACATGTATCGTGTCTGTCTGCTTTACAACATCACAGCACAACTGGAGGAGATAGTCCCCAGTAAACATGTCAGATATTGAAAGAATTTTGTGTGTCAGCTTGAAAACAAGTGTGATGAAATGTATACGGAATACTTGGGTCATATGAAATAGAAAAAGTCTATGTTGGAATGGTTGTGTAGTATATGTCACTGGTATTAATAGATGCATGTATGTCAGATATTATGTTGCGTATAACGAGGGCCATCCCTTTTACTTTTGTAATTGCAACTAGTAGAGAGCATTTCTGGCGTCAACATGTAATAGATAGGGAGAAGATGAATTGGCCTCATGTCGTTCAATATTTTCAAATGTATCAGCTATTAACACAGATCCATTGCCTCCTGAGTTGTTATTACTGTAATGTGTTTACAAGAAGGTAATCCAAACTCAGTCAGTATTAAAGGTAATAAGGATGTGGAGATTACTACCATTTAACTCTCTTCACGACATTTTATGAAATAAAAGTGTGCTCGGAGCGGCACAGCAGTCTAATCTATCATTTTAACAAAACACCTGTGAGCTTTTGCAACAATCGGCATCATTGAAACGTCCCTGAATCTGTGGTTGCCGTGGCAACCAAGAAATTTTTCCAGAGGCCTTTGCCATTTGCTGTTCAAGGATATATAAAATTTCCGTGAACACTTATCGTGTTGAGGCTGAATACTTCATTCGGAATAAGGAGAATCTGTTCATGAAAACATTATGACATTTAAAATCAACACACACACCGATATTTTTTTCTCTGTTAAGGATGTATTTCACACTTTAATAGCGTAGGAGATGTTAGCATTATTTTCATTTCTGTCGTCCCACGAGGACATATCAGATTTCAATGACATTTAAACAAGCAGTGTGTTAGTTTGGATGATTGACTAGCAACCAGTGCAGTTTGCAAGTATCAAACCGCCTACAGCGATTTCTGTGATTGCCCACATTTAAATCACACACATAGAACACTGGAATCATAGCATTGAAGAGACAAACCTTTAACCTTTGCAATCTGAACCCCGGAGTAGCATTTGAATTATTTATATTCTCATCAGTGAAATTTTTCCACATATCTGGGAGATAGATTCTGGGGATGTTTATTTGAGAACAGTAATAGTAGATGAGCTGCAAAGTGAATCAAAGGTCCCTTTTAACATATCTGGGGATCTGATTAGATTGCCGACTCGATAACTCCTCTTTCAATTACTGATAGAAAAATATCTAATAGGAAAATGATTCATCCAATGATACCATATTTCGTATAGATCACCTGGGATCGCAGGTTGACATTTCGATGGTAATTGTAATTCTCTTTTTGGAAGAAAATAGTAAGTGGAATTGCAAATTCGCCATTAGAAGTTCAATATTGTAATTACATTGGTTATATTGAGGGCAAAAGCCAGATTGAAATCGGGTTTGGTGAGTCTTACTATAATGTAAGCGGTAATGACATCTCTCATTACTGCTGTTCAAATAAAAAGCAATAAAATGAACAAACTTAATGTTTTTTTTTTACATTTTGTGCCGTCCATATCTCTCCATCATTCAGAAGAGACGGTTTGTGCCGACAAATTCCCCTGACTCATTCTTCAATTCCTCAAATATGCTGTGAAATTCACATCAAATTTATTTTAACAACTTTTTATGGCATCCTCCTGTAGTAATAAAATTCCAGGGAAATTATATTTAGCTTTATGATTATATTTATGTAGAAGATTTTGATGTATTTTGTAATAAAATGAAGATGAGATACAAATAAAACGACCTACCGCTGTTTTTAGTTTTAAAAATGACATTTTATTTGAAATGAAATGTATTATATATACCCACACTAAGGAGCATAGAGTACATGTATGAAATAAATTGCTCTCCAGTAATACCCAAGAGAGTTCTTTCCTGCACTAGAAGCATTGTCCATCAATAAAATAAATGTCCATGTTCATTAGTTAGTTGATTAATTACAATAACATGGATTCTTGTATTATTCTGAGTACAGAGTAGAATGAATGTCCTAGCTATGATTATATAAATCAAACCAGTCAACTATATCATGTGTCTTCTGCTCAGGTAATATATTTTCATTTATTTCATTTTTTTTTTGCTCTTAAGACTTTATTCATAACTTGACATAATGTCACTGTTCAGTGAAGATATAATATAGCGATGGCATGCAATTTTGCTGAATATTTTATCAAGGAGATTTTACCCCTAGAGAATATAGACTTTTCATAGTAATTAGTTGTTTACTTTGGAAGTTATTTTTTAGAGGCTTTGAGGGAATTGTCATCAGGAAGTCAATGGTGATTAAAAAAGCCAAATATTTGATGGCTTATTTATGGGGAATCTACTACATGTATAATAGATTTCAATGAAACTGTGTTAACAGCATCCCTATGTGCCTGCTGAGTAGGAGCAATCATGTGCTAATTACCCAAACAGTGTAGCCAATTAGCAGTCTATTTCACACTTAGAGCACACAGGGGTTGATGGAAGCTGTCCAACTCTATGCTCCTGGGTATTCACTGGATTAACAAATCAGTTTTGTGGTTGTGTTGTAATGAAAAGGGGAAGCATATAGCGTATGTTATGATAACATTCACCTTAGCCACAGTTAAATATTACCAGCAGAAATTCAATAGAGGAAATGCCAGTGAAATGTATCTAAATATAATAATGTATCTGAGATTTGTCATCTGTCATCCCAAGTTGACTGGATGACCTGTGAACACAAGAGAACAGCTGTCACTAGGAGTGAATACAGAATGTATGGATCGGAGTTAATTCCTATGAAGTTAGGGAGGATGATGAAGTATTACTATCATGACGTTATAGTGTTTCCAAGGAGGCTATTTGCCTCAGCCTATTACCTGTGTTTGTGTTGATGTCATTGGATCATTGTCTGTATCAACAGTACACGCCAATAACTCACAGCTTCCTTATCTGTGATTATGATATGTTCAACTGAAAGGGGCCAATGAAAGGAGATTTTTTTTATTAAAGGTTGGAAATGTGTATATTGACTTGTGTGAAATGAATGCCTGGATGTTGAATCACTGTACCATCAGTAGAGGTGATTTACCTAAAATTAAATGATTCATCATCACTCAGGCTTGTTTGTCTAGCTAAAGCCCTTAAATTGGGTGAAGTTATTGACAAGTGTTTTCCCTAATTGCCAGAGCTATACTGGTTATCTTCATCACACTGCTTTGTTGACAGTCTCAATATAAAAAGGGGGAACTCTTTAATTGAATTTAGATAACACTAATGCTGTAGTTGTGCTGTTACTGAGTTGCCAGGGAAGTGGTATTTAATTGAGTGACAATATGGAAGGTGTGGTTGTTGTAATGGTTTTATTGATACAATGAGTGACCTTTCTAGATACTTAATTGTAAAATGATGCAGTACTTACATTATGATCTGACTCTGGCAAATTCCAAATCACTGTACAAAAATGTAGATACATTACTGAGTAATTGAAAACACAGGAGGTGAAAGTGGCACATAGAAATTCCAATATTGTGATGAAAGACATTTTTATTTACTGGTTGCACTGGAAACGTGTGAAGGAAAAAACTTGGGGGAAATTTAAATCATGTCCAAAAAATTCAAATTTTCTACCGTTGTCATGGAAAAGGTTAGACAAAATATGACACCTCAAATTCTAAACCGTGGTATTTATTTTAATGTAGCGTTTTTTACAAAGAAAAATGGATGATTTATATTTAGTAATTTACTTGTACAATTTTTAACGAGTGACATATATGATATAGCCTCAAAAATAGACCAAACATATTTTAAAATCTAAAAATAAAGTAATTTGATGTCGCATAAGTGTAGAAATAAAACTGGAAATGTGACATTTATTGTGAGTGTAGTGTTATTTTTAGTATTCAATAATATATGAGTGCATCAGTCATACTATGTACATGTATGTCATTTGGTATTAACACATTTGGATAATGGTGAAATGTCATCTCTGCTAGCAGCATGAAGTGGCTTTACCATTACTGATGTAAAAGGTGTGTTTATCACCTCTTTAGTCACACCAGACTCCGCTACTCTGTAGTCTTTTAATATCAAGTGTCATTTCACCTCAGTCTCTGTTTGTCTGTATGCTGTATGTTTAGCCACTAAAATTGTTAGTTTGTTAGTCTGTGTGTGTAAAGTATCAGGGACCTTTCAAATAAATCATGTCATTTGATGAGACAAGGCAATGGAAGGATCAGCATGTATTTACATTTGATATGTTCTGTAATCAGATTTATTAATCGAATTTATTTTATATTTTGATTTTAAGAAAAATGCACCGTGAAACTTTTAAAAGCATGTGTGATTATGCATGATTTTTCAATTTCGAAATATTTACTTAGATATGTATTCATGACGAGTTGTAATACTATAAATGTAACTATTATTTGTATCTCATTTATACATTTATATTGTGTTTGAAATTAGTCTGGATACCAACATGGTTTCTAACTAAACCATAACTTTGACTAGACTGAGTGGAGGTGTAAATGGTAACGATACTGTATAGGAACTAGACTGTGAGTGGAGGTGTAAATGGTATTGATACTGTATAGGAACTAGACTGTGAGTGGAGGTGTAAATGGTAACGATACTGTATAGGAACTAGACTGTGAGTGGAGGTGTAAATGGTATTGATACTGTATAGGAACTAGACTGAGTGGAGGTGTAAATGGATAATGATACTGTATAGGAACTAGACTGTGAGTGGAGGTGTAAATGGTATTGATACTGTATAGGAACTAGACTGAGTGGAGGTGTAAATGGTATTGATACTGTATAGGAACTAGACTGAGTGGAGGTGTAAATGGTATTGATACTGTATAGGAACTAGACTGAGTGGAGGTGTAAATGGATAATGATACTGTATAGGAACTAGACTGTGAGTGGAGGTGTAAATGGTATTGATACTGTATAGGAACTAGACTGAGTGGAGGTGTAAATGGTATTGATACTGTATAGGAACTAGACTGTGAGTGGAGGTGTAAATGGTAACGATACTGTATAGGAAGTGGGTAGTGTGAGTGGAGGTGTAAATGGTAATGATACTGTATAGGAACTAGACTGTGAGTGGAGGTGTAAATGGTAACGATACTGTATAGGAACTAGGTAGTGTGAGTGGAGGTGTAAATGGTAATGATACTGTATAGGAACTAGACTGTGAGTGGAGGTGTAAATGGTAATGATACTGTATAGGAACTAGACTGTGAGTGGAGGTGTAAATGGTAATGATACTGTATAGGAACTAGACTGTGAGTGGAGGTGTAAATGGTAATGATACTGTATAGGAACTAGACTGTGAGTGGAGGTGTAAGTGGTAATGATACTGTATAGGAACTAGACTGTGAGTGGAGGTGTAAATCGTAACGATACTGTATAGGGACTAGACTAGTTTGATATAAGAATCAATTGTTAACCGTGATTTTCTTGATATTACATCTGTACTTTATATTATCTATCTGGAGATGATATGATAGTATGTAGTATCAAATATTTTTCATGGTACTTGTAAATATAAGATTTAAACATTGACGGTTCCACTCTTTGAATTCATGATTTTGTACCGACTGTTTATTTTGAGTCAGTACCCTAATGTATCAAACATGCATGCTATTTACCTAGCTACAGTGTGTATGTGGATAAGCCAAGATTAATGTTGACTGTGTTTGAAAGTTTGAAGAGGGTATATACATTGTTGATACATTATAGACTGTGTGAAGTCTTGGACAATTCAATTACAATGAACTCCACTGATATTTGGAAAGTAATTGCCTCAACTACACTAAAACGTTGGCTTGTTTTAATAACTGCTGAATGGTCCAATCAATTTCTTGCTATTATTAAGGCATTGTACTCAATATAACACACAGGTTTCTTTCTTTCATGCAGACACTTGTCACACTATAATTACATAGAAAGAGTGGATTAAAGAAAGTGTTGTATATTGAAATTGTCAAAACATGGATGTATGTCCAGACACAGTCAAATCTGTATTTTAAATGGGGATTGTTGTATGCTGCCCTTCACATCATTTCTGTCTGTCTGTCTGTCTGTCTGTCTGTCTGGCTCCTTCCCTCTCTCTCCCTCCCGTTTTCCTCTCTCTCTCTCTCCGTCTTGTGTGTCAAGGTATGCATGCTTATAGAAGAGTACATACATAATCATGTACACATTTTTATTTTGATAGTTTGAAAATGAGTTACAACACATGTCTGGTGAATTTGAATACCTATGTCTTAGGAAATTATTGTGTGATTTTATGTCAAACGTTTTATTTTCAAGATCCACAGAAAAGTTGTCCAATTGAATTACTTTGTTTTATGCATTTATCATGGACATGGGATATTTGTGAATGTAGGGCATGTGTAATTCAAGTAACATCTGGTGTTCTCTGTCTATTTCTATCTATTTGTGTGTCTGTTTTTTCTATCATATTGGTACTTCACGGGAAGTATGAATAGAAAATATGAGTATTCTCATTAAAGTGATCGTAGCACAGACTGATAAAGACATCTCCTTTCCTAGTAATCTCTTGTGAAATAGAGCAATTGAAGGCGTGTAGTATGATGGATGGGTGGTTGTGACAGCGTGATGAGACCACTACAAAGAACTTACTTCAATCTGTATGTATTTTATTAAAGTCGATGAGAAAATGTTCTGTACAGTATCACTTCACACCCAAATTTGTCATTTATTGATTTGCTTCAATCAATATAGAAATACCCTTGTGATGTAATACGTGTATTTATGTCTCCCTGTGATGTTTTTTTTTGTACATGTAATAATTTGACATGTGGCTCGCCATGATGAAATACCTAAGCCAGAGTAATGACTTATGATGTCAAAAAAACATCAAAATGCATGATCTGAGCAAACAATTATCTGAGCTTCAATTGAGCCCAGGAGACTTTCTACTGATAATATGTCATCTGTGGATGAAAGTTGATTGATGTACCAGTGCTTTCTGTTGCTCTTTTTTATCCAGTCAGATGAACCCATTATCACTATTTACTGTATCTTCTTTGTTTGTAGGATTTGCAATTCTATGGTTCAAGTGGCCGTAGCTTTAATGTGCAATCATCAAAAGGTAAGAACACATGTAAGATTCAATGGGAGACCATGAAATCAAAACTGAAATCTTTTTTTTTTTAATGGATACTTTTAATGTTTGTTTGTGTTTCACGATTACAATTTATGCCCATTACACACAGAATGAGAGTCTGAAAAATCTCTTTCACTGACAAAGCTTTGCTAGTTTTGTAGATGCTGAGGTCACTGCGTCTGACAGTTTTTTGCTTTTGGTCATTTTGTGCTATAGAACGTTCTCTTTGTCGTAGCACTGAAATCTCTCCAGGAACTGAATTGGTTGTCTTCCCACCCCTATGTACACGTACTTGCCTTGTTATCCGTCTATGTATGATTCTTGTATGAACATACATAAATTTTTGAATATGAATTACCTCGTGTTTGGTTTGTATGGAGCACCCATTTCACTGATAACTGCCGTTTTACAGATTTTCAAAAAGCTTAGTTTCTGAGCAAGGAATGATATTGGAACAAGGCTGTTGTATGATTTTGAATCTTCCCCTTGTCGAAATGAAAACTTAACTTCCATGGTAACCCACAACCACATGGTTAGACATTTCATTTAGCATGTCCTTCACACGTCAGGATCTTTGGTGTCAGTATAGATCCTCCACAACTGTATGCACGTCATATGTGTTCTTGCAAACAGGTTCTAAAATAAAGAAGGCAGGTAGACGGCATGTGCTTAAAGCAGCCGCTAATGTCAAGAAGAGATACCAAAGTAAACTTGGAAAGAACAGTAAACTCAAAATCAAGGCAATACAAGATGACAATGCCAAGTAAGTCTGTCAAGCCTTTTTACATCAATGAGAGACCAACAAAGCATAGACCCCTCCACACCTAGGTGGAGGGTCTATGAACAAACTTGTTGAGTTTGTCAAATAAACAAAGATCAGGCCAAGTACAGAGAATGCACACTGATACATAAGGAGGCCATAACTTGAAGAATTGTACATGAGCTCAATATAAAGGTCAATATCTTGGTTCTCAATGTGATTGAATTAAATTTTTTTATTGAACGTTTCAGACCTACACAAAGAACTTTCATCAGAATTGTAAAAGCAAATACATGAGAGTAGAACCAAGATGTTATGTATATTGAAGCTTTGCCGATTCAAGTAATGTTTTGATTTTTAGTATTTTGACAAATTTCCCAAACTTGCTGCCAGAATGATAAATTTCACGTCACTGCATATATTCTTGTTTAGTGTTCACCCTCAAATTTTTGTCACAAGAAGGTGTACTGTTAATAATTATCTTTATAACGTACTGAAGATCTGATCGGGAATGATCCCTCATGAATGTTGAAACTGTATCAGTGTATATTAACCCAACATATCTGATGACGGTATTTTGCCACCATTTGACTTAGCCTTGAAGGATAAAAACGGAAATTATAATGAATTGATAACACAAGCATGACAGAGATCAGGATAATCGTACAGTCTGTAGTTGTGTAAATCTTCCCAGCAACAGTGTGTTTGTAATCTGTATTGAATTCTCTATATTATAGTTAACTTGTATTTCATCATTGGTTGTCAGGTCTTTTACGTGTCCGTACCCAGGCTGCGACGGTTCAGGCAATCTTAATGACAAATTCAAATCTCACAAGATGTAAGTATGTTTTATTGTGATAAACTCCTCCGTTCCTCATATCTATAGTAAGAAATGGGTTTGTAAGAAAGATGAAGATCAGCAAAATGATCAAGCTTTACTCTAAAACACCCTTTGAAGTTATGACCAGTAGTAGATAAAAAAGATATTCATGCGATGTAATAACTTTCTCGTTACTCAAACCAAGGGTTCTATGATTTGCCTGTTCAGGTCGACAGATAAAATAGTAAAGCCAGCAAACGGACAGTTTAACAACGCTTGTCAACCTGAACAGATGAAAGATTACTATTTAGTGCTGAGAACCCTTGGTTGTGTAACAAGAACTATTTATTACCATGATTTACCAACCTAATGAATATTCATGCACTGTTATAGCCACATTTTGGATTTACAGTACGGCTGACTATATCCTACTTAGTAACAAATCTTTGGTGAGACCGATATACCTGTCAGTATTCCATTACATGGCTTTGCTGATTCTATGGTGAATGGTTAGTTTGAACGAAATTATTAGTATCTGAAAACAGTTGTTATAACTTTATATCTTATTTTCTCCCAATACTAGGTTATATGCATGTCCAAAGTGTCCACCTGAAGAGAGGCCGCCACGTCCAAACAGCCGGAGATCATCACTACCCGACCTACAGTCACCTGGTAGGGGTCACAAGCAAAAGCAGTCCTCATCCCTAGGGAGGAAGGGGTCTGTGTCTGTGTCAGAACCTGTGACAATCAGCAGTTCAGATGAGTCCTCAGGGGAGATATCCCAGGAGGGAGACCAGAATCCTTACAATCCTAAATACAAACCAAAAGGTCTTATTGATGGCCTCACTAAATTCTTTACACCCACAAATAAACGGAAACCCCGTATTTATGTTTCTCCATTCAGTGCAACACGGAGATATAAAAAAGCAAAAGTTGTTGAAAAAGAAAGCGATAAAGACAGGGACAGGGATAGTAACAATAAGAGTACTGATAGTTATAAATCTAGTTCTAATGCTAGTTCACTGTCATCGACATCTTCAATATTATCACATCCACCACAAATGTTGAAGTCTGGTAGTGGACAGTTAAAAGGACTCTTTGATGGGCTTTCACATCTTTATAACCCTCCAACTGAAACACGAACACGAGGAGCTCCTATCTACGTAGCACCAAAACGTGGAAGGCGACGTAGTTCAGCACCAGATTACACATCAGCATTGATGCCTGCACAAGAACAGACTGCCAAATTGCCAAGTGCCTCAGGACCCGAACCTGAATCTATACCCTTGCCCGACCCTGCAGCTGTTAAAATGCAGTCCATAGAGAGTGCAATGGTCCATAAATCTGTCCCTTCATCATTAATGGCAAGGGGAAGGGGTGGAACTGCACTTCGGGGGCGCAGACCTGTAGCCCCAATCCAGCAGTTACCAGGCTACAAAATGGGTGCCAGAGCCAGTGGTACTTCAACACCCATTGCAACCTCTGCCGGTCGGGGGTCTGCTGTTCGTGGAAGGGGTCAAAAACTGTCTGGTAAGCTGCTGAGTTTGCTGATTGACTGACTGACTGACCCCACTAGATATTGCCTTCTCTGTAGAGGTAGTCACGTAGTGTAGTTTAGTCACATGCCTTGTGGTTCTTGGCCATCTTTCTTCCTATCCTCTGCCTGCCTGCCTGCCTGCCTACCTACCTGTTCACGCTAAATTTACTCCTCTGCAAACTGAGTTTGAATGTCTTCAGCGAAGTTGGTGCAACACGAAGCTCGGGAGTTGTTTTTGGGTTGATCTGGCAAGTCTACACAACATTTCATACCATCCACCCTGGAAGCAGTGGAGCACTGGAACATGTGATGCAGAAGCACAACAAGCAAGTTTGTCCAAGAAACATACTCATAGCAACAGTACAAAACAGTTGATCTTGTCATAGGATGTCCCAACATTGAGATTGATGTCCACGCAGTGCCATTGTTTCGGGGTGGATGATATAATGACATGGTAAAACTAAAACTGCTGTAAAAACACGAATTGTACAATCAGACTGACGGCATTTGAGCTCAGTTTCTGTACCAAATCTGGCAATAACGGGTGCATCTTGGCTTTTCTCTTTTCTACGGTTGTAAGGAGCACAGTGGCTGCATCGCATGTCACATCTACTGAGTCTCTTTGTTGTTGCTATCCCCTGTTCATATATATGTGTCGTGTGACTATGACCATTCCAACATAGGCCATTTCATTGGTGCATGAAACCTAAGCTGTTGTCATGCATGTATCAAACTAAAAACCAATAAATCCCCCCTCCAATAGTCTATAGATTAACCATCTGTAATGCATGATACAAAAAAAGGACAATGTAAAACCATGGTTTATGTGCTAAGCAAACAAAATGATAATAAAGACCATGGACCCAGAAAATTGGCAATGCCATTGAAAGAAGAATCATAATGTATATGGATTTGTAAACGAATCCTGTCAACATTCTCCATCTATCATGACACACAGTTTTAATTAACCAAAGACAGTGCAGATCGGTGCTCCATACAGAGACTGAGGTTATTTGGATGACCCTTCCGACAAACTTTACCCCATTTCAGAAACTATTTTAGTCTTAAAATGCAATTTCCTCATTTGGGCAAGATGTTTTTTTTGTGTGTACGTTTTGATTATCTAAAATGTATTGTGACTCAGATGTAAAGTCTGACGCAAGATGTTGAACTGTTACAATTTACAAATTGTGTTTCTAGGCTTCAAAACATGCTGATTGACAGCTTGAATTCAAGCTGTTAATCGTAGATTAAACTACTGCATTAGCTGTGTTCGATAGTTGCTCATTATCAGTAGCTGGGGGTCAGCCAACAGCTATGCCCTGTATGAAGCTCCAGAGCTGCAGAATCCCCAAAGGGAGAGGAAAATCATGACACTCAGTCCAACCTTGGTGATCTCACAACCTCAGAACAAACCTAACCTTGTTTAACAGTTTATTCCAAACCCAGCGAAAAGTTCTGTGTTCATTTGAAGGCAGATATTAAAGGACAAACTTTGAAGTGTGGCATTTTGAAATTGTAACACACATTCTCTAATTGTTATGTTTGTGGAAGCATGCAGTCGATTTTAGAGTGCTTGCAGTAATTTACAAGGCACTTTCTGATTGGCTGACCCATTCCCTAACCCTAACATACAGCTCAGTGAATTAGCCAATCAGCAAACGTCTTGTAGCTCTGCACAGGTGAGATTGACCTCTTCCATTTCCCAACAGCCTGTGGACGTCATTCATTAAAAACACAAACAATTCATTGAGCCATACTCACACACCCCCTCCCCCCTCAGACACACTTGGATGATCAAATTTGGACTGTGTATGATATATAATGTTTATGACAAAATAGACCTTTCCAACAAAGTGTGTCCTCTAACAATGAATATGGGCAGTGTCGTAAATGGGTGAAAGGTAAGTCAAACACATAGCATTTTGACAATTTGTTGAATGTTGTAGTTTATATACATACTGGTAATATAGACAACATAGAGGTCTATACACTTGTCAACAGTTTACCAAAGTAACTTCAGAGATTCTAGAGTTACATCTTTGTAGAAAAATTGGAGATAATCATCACTGTGGGGGTGCGATAGCAAAGAATTGTAATTTTCATCAGCACATATTTGAAGAGAGTGGATGGGATGATGTGTTTCTCATTTGTAATGTATATAGTTGTTCTGAGAAAGGCTTCTTTTATCTCCCAAGTGTTAAATATATTTCATTTGTACTATCTGTGGCATAGCTTCTTAGACAAGTGTTTAGACCTATCGCACCATTGTGTATTATAACTCCCAACATTTGACAAATAGTCTCAAGAGCTGTGATGGTGACCCAGGTCAACAGTTCTTGTAAAGACTTTCACTTATTTATCTCATTGCCCTACACAGTATTGAAAGGAGGCTTAGTTTGTTGGAAAGGCCTATGATATGTGGTCAGATGTCTTCAACAATGACCAATCATATCTCGCTTTCCATTTCCTCAGGCCAATGATATACCCCATTTCATTTCCTCAGGTTCGCATGGATCACCACCAATGAACAAGTCGTCATCGTCATCGTCATCATTACCACGTGGTGTAACGGAGCATGATGTCAACCTATTCAAGAAAGCACAGGAGAAAGCCTTAGCGGTAATTATGCCACAATATAAGCTTGGTGTAAGTGCCTGATTTCCAGACCCTCTCTTGCACGTACAGTCCAAACTTGCATGCAAAAAACTAGACTAGACTAGTAGACGGTTGCTATGGTAAGATTCCTTCAGTGGGCCAGATGGAAACTGTCAAGGTCTCCACCCAATTCTGAGCTCTCCATGGAGGCACAACTGTAAACCTAGAGTTATCAGATCTTGGCTAATTGACTGATTGAAGTAAGTCCGTTCTTCATGACTAGTTGAAGTGTCAACCAGGATGGATTTACTGATATGGTCATAGGTCAAATAGTGCATGTTACTTCACCTAGTTAGTAGTACCTTGCATGAAGTCACAATAAAGCATTGGAGCATTTACTCCTTGTTGACTCTGCCCCAGAAAGGTTTCTAATTCTGTGTACAGAATTGTGTGAACCTGGCAGAATCAGAACTAGGGTACTGATGTAATGGAAATCACTTTGTTTCCATATGTGGTGTTCGAGAGGGTCAGCATGGGATGTCTAACTTACACATACATTGTTTGCTTGACACCCCCTCCCCTTGAAGTAGATATGTAATGTTTGATAACAGTGCATGACAGTGTTGCATGACCATGTTGTCATAAGAGTATTAGCATGTTCCCTGATTACTCTATCGATCATCTGTAGCACAGACAATTAAGAAGATTGTCTGTGTCTGTAGTAAGATGCTGTGAACATGTTTATTTTGTCTGAATATGTGAATATTTGTTTTCCATGGAAATAACTCCTGCCAACAACTGTACATTAGGCAAATTAACTTGTTTTCATTGGCAGAGCCATGGCATCACAATCTCTCATATATGTACACGGAAATTAGAATCACAACTCATACTGTTAAATATTTTCGCAATTTAGAACTGATGGTCTCTAAAAGTTGACGCTTTCAAATGGCATAAATTTAACTTCATCTTGAGCTACAAGTATATGTACATGTTGTGAGGGTATCAACAATAGATACATGCCTTCATTTATGTTTTGAAATTATACCAGTCTTCATGAGATCATCCATTGATTGGTTAGATCATCGTGATGTCATTATTCATGAATAATTAATACCCATATCTAGCAGCCTTGATTTCTAGATGGGTTTAAGCCAGAGCTCATTTTTCGTTGCATCAGTGGAAAAATGTGCTCTCGCTTCCGAGAATGAAATAAATATGTTCACAGTATTCAATGTTATGTACCTGTACTTGGTAAGAAACTTGTGTAACTATCAACATGCTTGGCCATGACAGCTTGTTTGTTTTGGACCCAACTATACGATTGAACGAGTTGGCATCAATGAAGAAGAGAACAAGAATCCATTCTTGAGGACCCTATGCTAGTGTATAATAATGTTGTCATAACAAATTCATTACATACCAACAGAAAACTGGTGCCCAAAAAGTTGAGACTGTGGAGCCCCAGGGGAAGTCTCCAGGAGCAATTGAATTTGGTCGGTATGAGATCCAAACTTGGTACTCCTCACCTTACCCACAAGAGTATGCAAGGTATGCAACTAGATATCACACTCTAATCTACTTGCACTTTGATACGGTATGTACATGGGACTCTGAATGTAAACTGAAATGTATCCCATACTACATCAGATTTCATATTCCAAGAAGGTAGAGCAAGGAAGGGTGTAACAAACAAATGGAGTTGTATGTATGTATGTATGTATATATGTATGTGTGTGTATGTATGTATGTATGTATGTATATATGTATGTATGTATGTATGTGTGTGTATGTATGTATGTATGTATTTATGTATGTATGTATGTATGTATGTATGTATGTATGTATGTATGTATGTATGTATGTATGTATGTATGTATGTATGTATGTATGTATGTATGTATGTATGTATGTATGTATGTATGTGTGTATGTATGTATGTATGTATGTATGTATGTATGTATGTATGTATGTATGTGTGTTTGTTTGTTTGTATGTCTGGGTTCAGTGGTTAACCCCTAGTTATTTTGTACTGGTACTTCAGTGTGCATCTAACTTTGATACTAATATACTGTGATTTGAGTACCGTAATTCTGCTATTGTACAAGTCAGTGTACTTTAATGTTTGTAAGTCATTAATGATAACAGGTTTAATATACCATTTTTAAGTTGTACAGTTTTTGCATCAATATGTATTCAACTATAGTTCATTGTTTTCTGTGACATGAATAAGTCAGCGTACTTAAATGTTTATAAAATATTTATGATAACAGGTTATTATTACTCAAGTTATACCTGTGTGAACTCTGTAGTTTTGTATCAGTGTACATCAAACCATATTCATAGATTTCTGTGATTTGAATATTATCTGTAATAACAGGTTACCCAAGTTATACCTGTGTGAATTCTGCTTGAAGTACATGAAAAGTAGGAGTATTCTCCAGAGACATAGGGTAAGTCTCCATGTCAGTCCTATCTATAGTTAATCATAGTTCTGTATTCACCAAGATTTACTTCCATACCTTAGGCCAAATACAAAAAATAGTGTGTTTCTAATAACCGAACCGACCCTAGTTTATGCCGCCGACCCTAAACATTTTTTACATGCAAAAAGGTAAAATTATGACAATTTACTTCTATATCCCTGTAGATTTTCTTGCCAAAGTATCTTTGGGTACTTTTTTTTAAATCACATTTCAGAGAGAAACGATGTCATTTCAGCCTATAACAGCACAGTCTACATATTGTGTTTGTCTACTTCTGAATCACATAATTATCTTCATTTACTTCTTTTACACTTCATCATCTGTTATGGAAGTATTGTGACCAATGAGTATCTTATCTTTGCGTTGTAGTAATGAAAAAAAGATAAAATGTAAAATCAAATCAAATCCCGACCTACCTACCCTATTTTCTGAAAGCATGTTATCAGAAACAAACATTTTTTTTATTTGTGCCTTATTACCTAATGTAGACGTCGTGGTTCCCTTCCCTCTGGCAACAACAGATTTCCATCTTAAGTGTAAAGTAAAGGTCGTAGATGGATTACAATCTCATGAACTGAAATTGTCAACTTAAGTTGTCAATGTTTTACAATGTGCAAAATGTATTATCTAGAATTTATAGGAGCCTGTTCATTCGTAGCATACATCTGATTTCATACAAGCCGGAAGGGGGCTTAAGCTATGCATTTCCCAGTGAGACATGCACAACATACACTATTTACATACCTAAAGGAAAACCATGCCATGATTCAGATGAATAGATATGTACTTTCAAGCTCGTTGATCTCTTTCAGATAAGCCGCTATCAGCAGAGTATAGTATGTTTTTATTAATTATACATGACTTTATGTAAGGGTCGAATGATTTTTTAGAACATAACGTATGAACGCTGTGTGCCATTTGTTCTTATGATGCTTTTTTTTCGAGAAAGAAAGATGTAGAGAGAGAGAGACAGACACATGTAAATGGCCAGCTGAACTGAAATGTACATCTTTCCTAACAATATTATGCTCTCCCTCTGTTCTATTCATTGAATGTCCAGGCAAAATGTGGCTTATTTCATCCACCTGCAAATGAAATCTATCGTAAAGGAGAGCTATCCATGTTTGAAGTAGACGGCAATGTAAATAAGATATACTGTCAGAATCTGTGTCTACTTGCCAAGCTGTTCCTAGACCATAAAACCTTGTACTATGATGTGGAACCGTTCTTATTCTATGTACTTACTATCAACGATAACAAGGGTTGTCATCTTGTCGGCTATTTTTCAAAGGTAAGTCAACATTCAGAGATTTTTCTGATTAGCCCAAATCAAGGGTGAATGTCTTGCATCACTGTGCACTGTGTGTGTTGTGCACTGTGTGTGCACCTAGCAATCCTGCTATCAACAGATGGGGTGGGGGTGGGAGTGGGGGTGTGTTGGTTGTATTTTTTTTGTGTGAATGTCTATAAAAGGTTCCTAGCTATTGATTTTTTTTTTTCAGACCATAGTAATTGTATTCAACAGCTGATCAACATTTGATGAAGATATAATGATTTTTAGACCAAGGAAATAAGTGTGAAGCGTTCACGACACGATCTTGCTACATATACAAGTTTTATTCATTCTTAGAATTGCTGCATTAATAGTAGAGTTGTTTGTCAGTGTAGTTTTTCAACTCAAAGATTATACAGTCATGGAGTCAGGGAAACATACGATGATGAGTGTTTCTTTATTTGTTATTCCCTGTATATCTATGTATTTACTATTCACTTTGCAGGAGAAGCACTGCCAACAGAGGTACAATGTTTCCTGTATTATGACACTGCCACCTTACCAAAGGAAAGGATTTGGAAGGTTTCTTATTGATTTCAGTAAGTGTAATACTTCACGTTATCATTTCTACAATATGTAGGTTTACTTGGAAATATATGGAAACGGAGCCTAGATTCTATGCTTGTTGTTGATTTGGGTTATTACCCACAACTCACAGAGGATGCAATGGATTGTGTGTGCCCTGGGAGTTGAGGAAATACTATGGACCGTTGTGCCACTATAGATCCATGCCAGGGGCAATAATTAGCACCTGGAGCTCGTATGGGAACAAGCGCATCAATAAATGCTTAATACTGTTAATAGCTATCTGTATAGATTGATTGAGAACCACTTGATGAAGTCAGTATGTGTTTTTTGTTGTTGACAGGTTACCTGTTATCACGGCGAGAGGGACAGCCAGGGTCACCCGAGAAACCTTTGTCAGACCTTGGGAGAGTCAGTTATAATTCCTACTGGAGGAGTGTTATCCTAGAGTACCTTCACAAGAATCACAATTCAACAATAACAATCAAAGGTAAGACTTCACAGTACACAACTGCTAAGTGCTAATTAGTACCCAGAGGGACTTTGATTATCAGGTATTTCCTGAGGTGATAGGTTGCAGTTTGTTCTCTCTCCGTAGATTAATGGGTGGCTGCCACAATGATATAACATAATACTGGCAATAATTACTGTGCAATGTGACAACTAATATGGTGACATCAAACAATATGTATATAGGGAACTGTTAATAGTAAACCAGTGTACACCATGGTATTTCCTATTAGAGCAATCAACTTTCACCTTAAGTGGTCCCCAATAAAGACCTCAATTCTCATAATTTTCGTGTTTGTGATTGTGATCATGATTTCCCTAACTTTATTTCTCATTAATTATTTAATAAAATTAATCTGTTGTTAATAAATAAATAAACTAAACTCTTAACTGTTGAAAAATAAATCAAACTTTTATTGGAAACAGTTCAATTCTGATTAGGTGGGTTACCTGTCTACAAGCCGTTGATGGTACTTTGTACACTGACTTGATGTCCATGTGTAAACAGTTCAATCATTCTGATTAGCTGGGTTACATGTGTACAAACCATTGATGGTACTGTGTACACTGACTTGATGTCCATGTGTAAACAGTGTGAATCAACAGAATTACCTGTCTACTAGATATTGATGGTATTGTGTACACTGACTTGATGTCCATGTGTAAACAGTACTACTACAGTAACTTATTAGACCCTTGCATTGTTTGTCATCATATTGTGAACTGGTAGGGTGCTGATAGAACTTGATTTCTTGGTAATCATACACGGTCCATCAAGTAGAAAAACATAAATATATCAAAAAATAAGAACAGTCTTGTACAAAAAATATAGTGACATCACAAGTACTAGAGCTTTTCTGTTTTTACACGTCAGATTTCATTCATAGCCAAGTAGGGAAGTATCCTTTGCAGAATGTAAATTTAGTCTTTATTTTTTTTCATTTGGATGAACCAGCAACTGGTCTTGAGCACCATTCTGTAGTTTGTGATGATGAAATGACATATTTCCATTAATATTTGAACTCTATGTTTTATGATACTGTATTCATAGCCAGTTAAAAAAAGAAAGCCTTGCCTAAATGGAAATGTAGCGTTAGTCATGTCAGTATGTAGATTTCCTCTGAATTCAATTTCAAACAGGAAATTAAGTCTGACTTTTGTGGTAACCTCAGAAGTAGTTGTTAGTCGAGGTTGTCGTGTCTCTAGTGATACGCAAAGACAGACTTCTGGTGAGAGCTGTGTACATGAATACCTTTGATACATGATACAGTATCAACATAGAAATTGATTATTACTGTAAATTTATCAACGATGCACATCAAATACTATCCAGTAAGAACCAATAGACATGAACCAGCTAACAACTAGTGATCAACCCAACCAATAAGGAAAATAAACCTAGTTGGAAATGAAAAAAAACGGGAAGTTGTCATATATTTGTTGCAGGAGTACTTGGTTATATTTATGTCCAGTACCTGTTGCTATGCAATTTGTATGTAATTGTCTATGAATATCAAAATTTTGCTGGTTGGTGGCAATGTGATGAGTACATCCTGTTGTATATGCAGGCAATGATTATGTTGCTGTCAGAGTAAAAAAAAAAAAAGTAAAATTTATGCCACATGTTTGAGGGCACACTTTCATATTAGATATGCAGGTATGAGCATTCCATATCACTATCATTTCAGTCTGTTTTCACAGAGGTACTAGAATACTTAGTTAGGTTTGAGTTGAATTGATGTATAATATTTCCTGCTCACCTAGCAGGATTCATGGGTGCATTACCTTATGTGTATTTTTTTTTAAAACAACCACGGTGCTCATCAGAGGTGATTTTATTTGTGACTTTGTTTACTCATTTCATTGCCATGTATATTTTTTTTTCACAGCAATCAGCAGAGCAACAGGCATGTGTCCACATGACATAGCAGCAACATTACAAAATCTTAACATGGTTGCTAGAATCAATGGAAAGTAAGTAAGAACTACATATGTTGTATAGTTACTCAAAATAATGCATTTACTTAGTAGTATAACCCAGCTTTTTCAGGTGCCACTTTTTAATAATGTTGTGAATGCTATAATAGAATTAAAAACTAGAGGCTATATGTGGCTTTGGATGGTGAAAAGAGATATTGAGATTGAGAGCCACAGATAGCCTGTAGACTAGTTAGAAACTGACACACTAGCACAATGTGAATTCAGTGAAAAGTAATGGTTGGGTTGATTTACTTTGATGTACAGAAATGTGTCTATCAGATGAAGTGTTATCTTTTATTTTCAACAAACTACCCATAGTTGAGAATTCCTACACTCTCATTGAAGTATGGGTGCTGTATGTTTCTGTATCTGTATCATTGACGTGCAAGCACCAATACTGGTTGCTCTGTACATAGTCTAAGGTCATATGTGAAGCAATACAAACAAAAGAACCCTAGTATTGGTAGCATTCAGTCAGGTTTGAAGGCTTGTATGTTGGGTGCACAGCAAGCTTCTTGGGGTAGTGAGTTCCATAGTGGTAGTGTTTTGGGATATAAGTAATGTCGATAGCAGTCTTTATTTGTGGTTATCACATATTTTATGAATACCCGATTGTCTGAGTTGGTTGTGATAAAGAGGTTACAGTACAGATAGTTGTAACAGAACATTCATGGAGGACCTTGACAATTTACTGTGGATGGCCAAGTACAGTAATTGTTCCAAAGTGATCGTGAATGGTTTGAGACACGATAGCTGTAGAAATGAATTTCACAGAGTAATGTGAGAAATAAAATATGTTGTTTGTCATTTCAGGATTGTGTTGAGTATCCGTCGCAGTGTAATTAATGACCATATGGCTAAACTAAAGAAACACAAAGATAGGCGAATAGATGTGGATGCTGACAGTCTCCGGTGGTCACCGTTGGTTGTCAGTGGCAACGCAATCATGGAGGAAGAAAAAGAGGCAGAAAGAGAGGTAAGTGTAGTTGTGTTGCATAAACATGGATGCGTTATGTTACATGCTTTCACTAAGTGACAGAGTCACAGGAAAGCAAATAACAACGGGTTCAATTATAGTAATGTTGTGTAGACTGTACTTTATAAAAAAAGTTTGATCTTTGTTGTACAGTGTAATGTTGTAAAGTGGATTGAAATGAAAGGAAACCATTACTTTAAAATTTTTCCTAGATTATTTAGTGTGATTCTTGTAGTGTAGCATACTTTGACATGTTATTTTATTGGTCCTCTAATGAAATGTACAGTCAGTGTTCTTAGAAATTAGTAACAATATTGTGTAATGTCATGATAGATGATGCTAGTATACACAAACTGCAGTATATGTCCAACAGTGTGCCTGCTAATGAAAGCTAAATTTTGTTGTTGTGAGTCAAAGTGATAAGAACTGGCATTTCTTGTTAGTTGTCACATAGTAAGATATAGGGTAATACCAAATTTTGGTGTGTCACTAGAAATTGTGTGCATCAGTGGCATGTCAGGTGGCTTATAAGGCACACTGATGCCCAAATACATGTGATCCTCCAGTTTGGTTTGTTAATGAGGGGCAATTGTATGTGTACTCTACACACAGTAAATACACCTAACTCAATTTAGTTAAATGTTGTCTTTTTATCTTCTTAGGTTGAAAAAATGGGAGAACTTGTAGATGGATTGAAGGAAGATAGGGACGCAGCTGTAGCCATGGATACAAGTGATAAAAAAGGGACAGAAGCATCAACAGAGTCAACGCAAGAAAAGTCACAAGGAACAGCTGTAGAAAGCCAAGATGATGCTACAAATGGGCTACAACCAAAAGTGAGTCTTGTACAATGACATGGAGTGAAAGACAGGGCACATTAAGTGGGATCAAATTTGAGGCTAATTTTATCTTACCTGTGTTTCTTTTTTATTTATTTATTACTATATTTCAGACCATCAAAATGTCTCATAAAATAGAAAGCATGCAGATGTGTCAGATACAAAAAAAAAACAATAAATATGCTTAGGTGACCCTGAAAATAAATCGTTTTCATCAATCCTGCATTGTGCAACTTCTTTGGAATAGAGTTATAAGAATTGGTCAATCTGGATTAGAAGAGGCTTTATGTATACTAGTACTATGGTGGGGCATTATGGGAGACAAACAATGTTAGGAGCTTCTCTTTGTTCACACCACAGCTTGCCTCTGTATGTTATGGGCATGGTTTCAAGAGGTGTGAAGTGCCTAATTTGTGTGGGTCCCCTAAGATTAAAAAAAACGCAGCCAGAATAAAGTCAGTTCCAACTGTGTTCCCCATAGAGGGGGCACAATCTGTAACTGTATCATCTTTGATGCTTACTCCTGTGTCATATTGAATATACTTTGAAGAACACAATTATTTTTTCATAGTGGCGTCTATATAGCGTATGTTATGATTCATAATTTTGTATATGCATGTAGCAGCTCATGGGTAGCATGCATTGTTAAACATTCACTCTCGTTACCAGGTGGTACCCAAAAAACGTGGCAAGAAAAGGAGGCGGCGACCGACTGGCTGGGGACCTGAAACAAAGAGGCATAAGAAGTCCAAACCTAAACCATCTATAATTCCATCAACAAATGCTACAAAAGAAAAAGAAAAACAATCAGGTAAGAAAATGTATTCAAGATATAAAACACATTTAGGTGGTTGCCAAATTTAGCAGTGTTACTTGATGTCCTCAGTGGTACTCAGTCTCGAACCTTCCCAGGCTTTCTTCATATTTACTGTGAAGTTCTTTTCTACTGTTTAGGATGCCCTATTTTCCCATCCAACTGATTGTATGTTTCTTGAACTGATCCTCAAAAGAATACAAATATCGCCCTCTTTGTCCAGAGCTGAAAATACCACAACTTCACTGATACATAAAATTACATATACTATCACAATGTTTCAGCAAAGAGAGCCTTGTGAAAACTTATTGAATATTATGAACACAAATGATGAACATATAATTAGATGTTATTCCCCAATATTTGTCTTCGTTCAGCCAATGAAAATATGACTGACTTAAGGGGGCTTTTTCACTACGAGTCGCTAGACTCAGTGACAAAATCCTTAGATCACAAGTATTTTTGGGCTGAATGAAGATAAATATTGGAGAATTACATATTTAAACCAGCGCCAGTAATATCAAAGAGAAATAGGGAAAAGTAATGGCAATTATGAATGTTTTGACTCGTATTTCAAACATGGCAGAATCAGTGACGTAGACACATGTTGTTGTGATGTAAAACAACCAGGGTATAACTTCCATATTTTTTGTTCAACTTAGCCTGTGCATGGTACAAGATATACATAGCACTATTAATTCTCGCTACCTGAAATAGAATATTACTGCATAGGCGCATCATAAAAATAATTAACATTCAATTTCTTGGTCAACACCATAATTTTCACTCCATGCGCTTTACATGCAGTACTTTATGTGAGTGAGAGATCAAGTCAACATTCTTGTTCTATTTTGACCCTCTAGCATGAAATAAAATGCTATTGCAGGTACCAAGAATTGTATTTTATATTGTAGATGTATTGGAATGATTACAATAATGTAAATTTTGATACAAGTTTTCCTTAGCTTTACTTAGTTGGATTTCATAACTGTACAATGTTGTAATCTGTACTATTTCTTTGCTTTGTAGTTGAGAATGGTGACAAGCAGGGTGCAGAGAAAGATGAGATTAAGGAGAAAACAGAATCCATCAAAAATGATGATAAGAATGAAGTGGATGACAAGACAGCTCCAAGTACAGAGACTGCTGAACCAGAACAGAATGTCATTGCTGATGATCATGCAAAAGAAAATGAAGAAGAGCCATCAATACCAAAAAACGACGAGCCCATGACTCCCGTAAAACGTAAACGTGGGTGGCCAAAGGGGGTCAAGAGGGGCTCTTACACAAAAAGGCCACCGAAAAGATGTGGACGTCCTCCAAAGAGAAAACTTTCAATTGAACACAGGGAGAAGATGACAAGTGAATCACAATCACTTCCTGAAAGTGAAGGCTCTGATCCCAAAAATGATGATTTTGCAGAGACAGATGAGCCTCAAGAGAACAAAGAAAAAGCAGAAGAACAGGATGATTCCATGGTAATTGAAAATAAGGAGGAAAAATCTAAGGAAAATGAAGAAAATTCCATAATGGAGAATGATGAGAAAGACTCAGATGATAGTGATTCTGAGGAAGAGAAGTCAGAGGATCATAACGGAGAGAAGAAGATGGAGGAAGAGGAAGAGATTACTAAGAGGAAAGAGGAGAATCAAGAAGCTGAGAAAGAGGAGGAAAAAGATGATGATGCAAAATCAGATGTGCATCCAAAAAACGGGGTAGGGGAGGAGGAGGTGGGAGAGAAAGAAGAAACAGTCG
Source organism: Glandiceps talaboti (assembly GCF_964340395.1). Classification (NCBI taxonomy): domain Eukaryota; kingdom Metazoa; phylum Hemichordata; class Enteropneusta; family Spengelidae; genus Glandiceps; species Glandiceps talaboti. The sequence goes on from NC_135570.1 coordinate 10,408,145, forward strand.
ATCTCAAAGATCAGGAACAAGGAGATAGCTTAAATGTGAACTGTGAAGACAAATGTAATGGTGATACTGATGGTGGTAATAATAGTTGTAAAGATTGCAGTGAAGATGATGGTGATGATGATGACAATGATGATGATGATGATGGTGTGGTGGAAGATAATGAGGTTGATGAGAATGCAGAGGACTTGGATATGCCAGAACTTGAAGAAGAGGTACCAATGGAGGCAGTACCAAAGGATGCAGACAGTGGGAATTTTCGTGGCTTTCGTGAGCCATCTGTGGAGGAAACTCAAGAGAATTGTGAAGCCGTGAGTAACTTACAGGCTGCTGAAGGCTTGGCTGAAGAAGTTGCAGAAAATGATGAACTTCAGAATGAGGAGGGTGATGATGAGACAGACGATGCGTTTCATCCACCGTCAGAGGAAGGTAACTATCATACTGAAGCTGAGAGTCATCTAAGTGACAGTATAGCAGCCCCTGATTGTGACATGGTGACAACTCAGTTTTTATCCTGCAGTAATCCTACTCACAGTCCAGTCAAACCTTGCATGGAAATTGCACAGAGTCCAGTCAAAACTTGTGTGGAGATTGCTGATATTACCCTGCCTGCAGAGACATCATCTCCACTTGAAAACAACCCAGTCAACCCTCCTCAGGTTAGTCTTGGTACAACACAGTTGCATGCAACTAGAGGGGCAGCCCCACCACCTTTGCATCATGGCAGCAGTCCACAAGTACCGATGAGTCCACAAATGCAGATGAGTAGTCCCCATGCACCAAGTCCTCAAATGCAAATGAATAGTCCACATGCTACTAGTCCGCAGTTAGCAATGCATAGTCCTCATGCTGGAAGTCCACAGATGCAGATGCATAGTCCTCATGGAGGTAGTTCTCAAGTGCAAATGCAGAGTCCGATGTCAAGCACAGCAATGCCAAGTCCAATGTTGAATACAAGCATGCAAAGCCCAATGCCAAATTCTAGTCCAATGCCTAACTCAAGTATGCAAAGCCCAATGCCATCTGGTAGTATGCAAAGTCCAATGCCTAACTCCACCATGCAAAGTCCATTGCCTAACTCCACCATGCAAAGTCCATTGCCTAACTCAACCATGCATAGTCCGATGTCAAACACAACTATACAAAGTCCAATGCAGAATTCAGCCATGCAGAGTCCAATGCCTAATGCAGGAATGCAAAGTCCTATGCCAAATTCAACCAGTCCACAAATACAGCTGCAGACTCCCCATTCAAATAACCAACAAGTACAAGTTAGCAGTCCCCAAGTGGTGTACAGTGAAGCACTGCCTATGCCACCAAACGACAACAGTTCCAATAACACCATGATGTACAGTACTAGTCCAAGGCCAGCACCCATTGAACCTCAAACTAGTACTAGCTGCAGCCTGGCAAAGTTACAACAGTTAACTAACGGCATCTTGCAAGACAATGACATGAAAATACCTCAGTCACCACATGGCCATCCAAACCTCACGCCGCCACCAAACTTAACGCCACCACCCAACATGACACCACCACCAGCATTGCAAAGGAACATGACGCCACCAATGACCCAGACACCACCACTGCAGCAAAGACCACCACATTTACAACTACAGATGCAAAATAGTGTCCATGGAATGGTTATGCATGCCCCAAATGCACCAATGCAGTCCATGCAAGGAAGCATGCAACACCCAAAACCATCGCTGACACCACAACCAGTCATGAATCAACACCAATCCAAGAACATTATGCAACAACAACAGCAACAACAACATCAGCAGCAGCAACAACAGCAGCAGCGTGTTGGTAGTGCGCCACCACAGTTCACCACCATGCAAGCACCTAATCGTCCACACTCGCAACCATCACAGTATCCACAGAGACAGAGTTCACATACCATCCATCATTACAAACATCCACAGTCAAGGCCTGTGCCACCTCCTCCTCCCCCAGCACAACATAGACAACAGACTAACAGGAATCCGAACACGTACAGCTATCTCCCGAATTACAACCATATGAATTCTGTCAATGGGTATCAAATGCATCACCAGCCTATGATGAATAATAGTTACCATAGCAACACAGGATACATTGAGCAACCTCCCGTTGCCATGCCAATGAACGTTGTCAACATGCATCCACAGCAGCCTCTTCAAAACACAAATCACTATGGCAACAGGACAGTTTATCCAAATTACACTCTAATGAATCATCAGATGGGCAGTCAAGCTGTGATGCGACGGTGAAAAATAGACACTTACAGAAATTCATTTTATTACTATCAACATGTGAAAAACTACTATATTATTATTTATTTCTCACTTTCTGATTGACAGAGCTGAATTGAGAGACAGTAATGACTAGTACAGTTGCCCACATAGTCTGTGGGCATTGAAAGATGTGTTTTTTCTTGATGTATATTTCAATCTTTGTTATCTCTCATCTTGTGTCATATTTTAAAAAAAATCTTTTTGATGAGACAAACAGTAGCTTTGTTGTAAGAGTGCTACTGCTAGCACATAGGTTGTGTATCATTTTTAAGTTGAGACCAAAAACAGAAAAAAAAAAGTCACAAAAACATTGAAGTATACATTCTGCTTTGTCAGATCCTGTAGATAAATTTTGCAGAATATTTGACCATATTTTGTGGTGCAAGAATTCCTAGCCTTATTCCTGTATATAAGTGTTGTAACTGTGATGTGGATACAAAATACAAATATTTTTAGTGTGTCAGTAGTTTCATTTCTGAAAAATTTTGAATTTTATAGATTTGTGATGTTCATCTCCTGTGTCCTGTATTTTGTGATTTCAGCATTTTTTCTGATACTTTTTATGTGTACTCCAGGTTTCAAATCACAGCAGAGCTGTTCCTCTAATACTCTAGTGTAGGTCTATCCCGTTTTGTACACAGTTTCCCTGCCTCCCTGCTGTAAATTAAGTTTGTTCTCCTACTCCCCCGGCCCTTTCAAGGACTGCAAAGTAATATGTAGTCATCCAAGATGCTGTGTAAAATTTATTTTTCTGGAAAAGTATTATAGATTTCAGTGGATGATGCATACATTTTAAATTTAATGTTAAATTGGAATTGTTTTTTTTTTAATTTATCACATTTTTCTCTTCTTGTGAGTCCCCTAAACTGCCAGCTAAATAAAGAAAAATCCATTATACATAACATGTAAAAACATGATTTGCATATATAAAGAGTTTAGGAAACCTAAAACTAATTTCCACTTTTTATCAGTATTTGTCTGGATTCCATGCATATTAATGAGGTCTATTTGCATAAATTTTGTAGTATGTTTCAGGATTACTGTATCGCATGATGTACAACATGACATTCATTTAAAATATGCAAATATGTAATCTGCATAATATATGAGAGGAAGGGTTATACTCAATATTTATACAAATAGACATTCAAAATTCAAGTTCTGAATACAACATAAAATTCAAGGTTAAATTTACAAAACATGAAAAAAAGTTATTATAGGGATTCCACTCACCAGTCTAAAAGATTGCCATCCATATCTATTGACTAATGGAGTTATGTTTTGATAGTTAGTCAACTATTTTTTTCTTTTGTCTTTAAGCCAGAAAAAAAAACACCAGTGCTGTCATCTGCCTTGTAAACATATTGTTTATTGAAATAAATTATATACATTCTTAAAATGCAAGACATTGACATTCTGATCAGTCACTTTCCTGATTCCCAGAATGCACTGCACATTACCAGACAACATAGGACACATTTCTTGATATGAGTCCTCTATGGCAACAATTTATTTTTGACACTTTATGGTTAATGTCGTATGATTTTCTGATAAAAACAAAAGATTGTACTGTTTGGCCACTAGGGGCAGATAGATTTGGACCAGAAATGAGGGCTATGATAGCCGAGTACTCTAACCTTTGAAAAGGATATTATTTTTCAACCTAAATTTGGTGCATCCTTAGCTAGTCAAAACATTCTGCCAGCCCTGTTTCATGTATATTTTGAGTTTAAAAAGATACCAGAAAACATCTTTCTATTGAACTACAGTTTGTATCTCAGACACCGGACACAGTTTGTTTTGACAGGCTGTGTATGATGACAACATTTACTTTTGTACATATTGTGTCATTATAGTCCGAAATTGTTATTCAGCATACAACCAAACTTGTTCCCAACTACAGTTTTGTATCTAAAAGAAAACAAAAATCCTACTTTCACAAACTTCATATAGTGATGAGTTTATCATTGTTTATGACACTCAAAAGGTTGATAGTAGCTATTATTTGAGTAATGAGAATTGGTCAACCCAACTTGTATCCATAATGTTAAGTAACCAGCACATTTGCATTTATTCTCGCATACAAAACAAAGTGCAGTGCCTCTGTGGAACATGGAAAAAAAAAAAATCTGCATTTGTATGTTTAAATCTGGTTTTGAGAGAGATTAATAGGGCTGTTGATGGAATGAGTGAGCTATGTGGGGGTGGTGTGTGTGTGTGTATTCTCCCTTTGACCTTGATATTAAGGTAATATCAAGGTCAAAGGGAGAATACACACACACACACACACACACCACCCCCACATAGCTCACTCATTCCATCAACAGCCCTTTTAATCTCTCTCTTATTTTCAAAATGTGCCAAATCGATGCCTCTCAGAAAGTTTATAGCTATTTTATATTATACCTGTCCATCCAGTATATTGTTGGCGCAAATGGAGAGATCCGATTGGTCTAGACATCAGACGGGCTCGTCTAAAATACCTGTCCAAATCGACAGATCTGATTGGTCTAGACATCAGACTTGCACGTCTAAAATACCTATCCAGTATGGTGATGGCGCAAATTGAGAGATCTGATTGGTCTAGACTTCAAACTAGCACCTCCAGCATGTCTAAAACTGTGATAATGAAAAGTGTTGGCACGCGTCCAAGTTTTGATGTTTACAAACAACTTCCCCTCCATATGTTCAATGTTTGTCGTCTGCTCCGAAAGTTGCAGTGATAGAACTGTCGGCTGATTGTCAGAGGAAAAAGTTTATGGGAAATTATGAAAGAAATTTTGAAACAGCCGAGTTATCGCGTATTTGTACAAATCACCGTCTACTATACTACTACTGTGGTCAAGGCATGCACGGTTCTCGACTCGGCAGCTGCAGAAGTGGAAGCAGGTAGTGAGGTACGTACGTGTACATGTAATGTTATGAATAGAAGCAGGTGTAAGAGCTCACACTGACCTCACGACTTACCATTATTCAAATAAGAAACTTGTTTGGGACCCTGTCCTGGAGTATCAGTCGAAGGGCCCAAACCTGAAAGTCTAAAATTTATAAAAGAAGTAACTCCCGTAAATACACGTAATCAACTGAGTCGCGAAGCAGCAGTGTATACAACCCATTCGCGTAAGGGGTACACCATTTTATTTCGGGGGGATGGAGGATTGTTGTCTGCCAAAAGTACGGACAAAAAATATGCTCAAGACAGAAAAGTAGTGAATACATCTTTGGTTATATGATGAAAAAAATGTCCCAGTTGCAGCTTGTCCAGGTTTAAAGGCAGGCACACAGCTTCACAGAACTGTCAATAGACTGACAAATCAGCCGTTGTGGGCGCGGTCTACTCTCTCTTTCCAAAAACTACTAGTATTACATCTACAGCAGACTGATAAGCCCGCACCGATGACGTCTAAGCTGTCACCTGTCCATAATGAAACCTCATAAAGTAAATGACATAATGTTCGCGCTCCATCGTATATTTAGGGGTGTGACTGGATAGGGCTGTAGGCTCATGCATCACCTTTTCAACCCCCCAAAAAACTAATGATCTAGTGGCAAAAAAAATGTCGGGTACATATAATTTACCCTTACTCACTGAATCAACCACTTTCTTGGCCTTGTTGTGTTGTTTGTATGGATGAGTATGTATAGAAACATAATACCGATGTATTATTTCAATAGTATACAGGCCAGGCCTATATACACACATACACATGTATATACTAATATTCCATTTACTCATGCATAGTGTGTTTGTTTGTTTGTTTGTTTGTTTGTTTGTTTGTTGGTTGGTTGGTTGGTTGGTTGGTTTTTTGCTTTGTTTGTTTGTTTGCTTGCTTGCTTGTTTGTTTGTTTTGTAACATGGTTTCTGGGCTCCCTATGTTCTACTCAGCCATGCTGGGGTAGTCTGGTATGATATTAGATAAATAAGCTTACACGTACCAGTTGTCACAACACAACGAGACGTAACCAAATATTATTCGTATAACAACATACTGATATCTAGGCACAAATAACTGAAGTTGATAGTCACATTTTTCTTGTGATACTACAAATGGTGCCATTGGTATTACAAACTGTTGTATTTGCAACCAAGAAGTTATTATGGATGTTGGACGAAGGTGCTAGGATATTTAAAAAATTGTATTTATTTATTTATATGAAATTGGGCATGCTGTGTGGAAAAGTTGCCAATAAGACTGGCTAATTGATTAGATTGTGGTAGAGATCCACCGGATTTGGATTTTGCGAGTGACGCTGTTACAGTATCGACCACTGCACTAACCTTTATGATGCCCTCAACGTTGATGATGGTATTCTCACGTGTTCGTTTGTTTCTGTTAGATGAGGCGTTGTTATGGTTTGTTCCTGTCGTAAAAATAGACGTGTGTAGGAAATGAGGGGACGGGAGGGGGCCGGGGGGGGGGGCAACTGTTTCGGGTTCATTTATCCCCATGGTAATGACATCGATAATAAAATCGCTACGAATTATAACTGCTTATGACATGAAGTTTTTCACCTAGAAAAGTTCCCCAAAACGGGTACAAGGGCAATCAGCCTTCCTACGTTCATTGACCCTTCGGTCGTTTACCGTTGAGGATGTTACATAACTGAATAACACACCTCATTTCACACACGTGTGAACTTTCATGACGTTATTGATGTTGAACATTTGTAATATTTTCTCAGTATATTTAACGACTCGCACTCAGAAGAATCAGTTCAATGAACCTTCTGTCATTTTAGAATTATTATAGGCCTAGAGACCTCGTCGAGTCTAGACTCTCAACTGTCGTCTTTACTTTTTTTGTAATTTATCTTTAAATATTATTTGTTGTTGATGAAATAGTATTAAAACATGGCAGTTTTTAGAACTCGATATGTACTACGCGTTCGATGTTTACATACGTATGTGTGTCCGCGATCCGTGTACGTTCGGTAAAGTTAAGACGACGTTGGATTATTGTTTCATTGCACTTCGTGTTTTAGGTTATGTATGTAAATATTTCAGAATTCTTTTAGGACAAAATATAATCCGCTCTAAAAACAGGGTAAGTCGAGTCCTGTAATCCCACATACGAACTAGCCTAGTAGAATCCAATCAGTTGTGCTCTAGTTTTTCAATTCCCCTACCAACCAAAGGCTTACGCGTATACGGTAGAGGAAAAATGAGAGCATCATTCCCACTCGGCTGGAGTCCGATTCCAATGGATCTAGTTCATACAAATTATCTATTTTGCTAATTATAAAGATGTGTAACAACATATAGTTTGATAGAAACATTATATTCCTAACATCTTACTTTACATACTTCAAAATTAATAATTTCGTGAAAGGGGAAACATTATTACTAACAGAGTCCAGTTCCAGAAAGCTGGAGGCGATAAATTATAGTCAGAATTAGAGTGACACGAGACCAGCACGATTTTAAAAGCGGCGTCGAAGACCGGCATGAGAACGAACAGATGTTAAATTTTATTGCTATTTTCTTAGCCTACTATTCTTTAGATTTCAGACTTTTCATTTATTTTTTGTTTGATCGTTATTGGCTAATTTAAGATAATCTTAGAACGCTGAGTTTGTGGTTTAGCACAGACTAAAGTGATTAAAATGGGACAAAGTGACCCGGCGAGGTGTTTTCCTTGTCTTGGGTGAAAACAAATAGTGTGGTCAATCTAGATAATTATATATCGAAATTGTCAACTTTGAAGAGAAAGACATTGGCGAAGTAAGGAAATTGCAGATGGAATAAGTCGTCCCGTCCTTCTTGTGCATCGTCTGCAAGCAGGACTAAACTAGTTTATGTAAAAAGTGTGTCATCCGCCCGGCGTTGCCTAAGCCCTATCAAATGACATTTCTTGGTCGGTTGTAAGTGAAATGAAGGCCCGGATATTTGTATGTTTTATAGCATTTATACAAATGTAAGTGGATCTCTATTTATCTTTACAACTCGTAACACAGGGCACTCAGGCTTAGTTATATTTACGAAAACAAACAAACAAACAAACAAACAAACAAATAAATAAATAAACAAACAAACAAACAAACAAACAAACAAACAAACAAACGATAAATGAATAAATAAATAAATAAATAAATAAATAAATAAATAAATAAATACTGACAAGTATCAACAAGAGATGGTGTGTACAATTGTGACAATTTCGCATATAGGAAAACATATAGTAATTCTTGTAGTTGATAATGATTTGTAATTACTCTCTTGTTGATGCTTGTCAGTATTTATTTATTTATTGTTTGTTTGTTTTCGTAATCATAACTAAGCCTGAGTCTCCTGTGCTCGTAATACCCAAATAAAACATTTGCATGACTAGCTTAGAACACCGATATGAAGTGTGAAGTATCGTGACTTCATTTGTGTGGTCATCAGCCCAATACATATTACAGTATGTGGTATCACTCAATGTAACAATATCTGGCCACATACTAGTATTAGGCTTTGAAAGAGTAGATTTTTACACTTGAACAATATAAATGAGTGCAGCAAATAGAGAAAGTGTTTTACTTTAAGGGCATGGACTGTGTGCCTCCTCAGCAACATCTACCTCCGATAGTGTGTGTATACTGTAAACCGCTATATTTTCGGAGTGTGTATTTTTTAGCGATTTGGTATCTTGTGGCACTTTCGCGACGTTCATTTTTCGCGTATTTGTGATCAAACACATCTCTAGCCTACATCATGTCATCATGACAACCAACTTTCCATCTCTGCTGACAACGTGTGATTAACCGTAGCCGCTAAACGATACCCAATTAGATTATATAAAATAAACGTTAATGAAACGAAGCTCAATAAACGAGGTGTTTTGTCACGTTTCTTTGTATGGCTGTGTTGTAAATGGGTTGCTAGACGTTCAGGCTTTCTTCCGATACGATCCACGATAGCGATGTTCGGTCGGGTGTCGTATTGTATCGGAAGAACATCCGATATTACACATCATACGTATTGTATATAAGCCTACACGATTACCAACCGTACCCACCTCTTACAACCCATAAAACCAAAGCGTTTTCTGTATTTACCATAAGCTTAGACATTTATAACATCCATATAAAGTGTAAAAGTATACTGTTTCATTTGCTAATTGACCACATTAGAAAGTCCACATGCTAGGCATATAAACCACTGAAACAGTATACTTGGACACTTGATATAAATGCTATGAGTGGAGCAAGTGCATTGCTTCAATGTTACCTGTTGTAATTATTTGGCTTTCCATCCCTGACTGAAAGATGTAATCGGTTGATCATACATAAAACAATTATGTTAAATATATTCGATAATAAAATATTGTATACATAACTATTAAAACCTCGTTACACGTGAAGATTTTATAATTAAAGGTTATGAATAATTCATATATTATTATGACTGGGAGGTTTATTCTCTCTGCTTTGATTGGCTCTTGTATCTGTTTACAGAGACATGAGATATGTTGCCAAGTGAATGTACGTACGTATGTGGGCGCTGTGAGCCTTGCACATACAGACGGCGGTACGGTGGATATGTAGCGAACTTAGTGCACGTCTAATATTATACGAAATCTAATCGCAGCATATCGGATTCATTTGTGTGTCAGGATTATCACAGGGATGGTTGGATAACATTGAAAGAAGACTTGTGACTGCGTCGAGTTGAGAACGTTCTAAGGTAAGCAAAATATTGTAGGGAGAAGATGGATGACTGTTGAATGTTTAGGAATCGAAGAGATGGCGCTTGTATGTATGTATGTATGAGTGAGACTGAGATTCATTCCACGTACGTACACGTCTCATAACACAATACTGAAGCTCGTCGTTTCCACGAAACGCAATTCGTAATCACTAGGCAACGCAGTTTCCAACGCCTTTATAGCACATCACAGTTTAAACCACAGTTTAGCTGCCGGTTATTTTGTATCGTGAATGTAATTTTGTCGACACAATGTAGTGCTGAAGGGAAGAACGCCATGTCAACTACAGCTGCTGGCGCGCGTTTTATATGTGTTTGAACAGTTCCACATTGAAGGTCAGAACTTCTGCTCTAGAGTTTGGTAGGGTATCCTATTAAACTAGAAATATTTTATCTATAATTTTATCAAATTAACCAACGCCTTCGAACTTTACGGGGAAAACACCAAGCTTACCAATACTATACATAGAGAAATAAAGAAAACTTCTTTTTTTATATCTTCACTGACTGTACAAAATATAACTTACTTACAACAGAATTACAAAATACAAGTGCATACAAGTTTCTTTCTTTGACACATTGTTGTCTCATACCTTTTCACATTGGTGTTACTATTTTCTATTCAAATTATATTGATGTACATACTATTGCTAAATCATAAATTGTTCATTTGTAATAGGCATTTTCCGTTTTCCATGTTTAGGAGGTATTTTAGGTCTACCAATACCATAGATCCATAGAGCTCACATACCGCTTTCCAATTCACTTTTATGGAATTCATAGCATTTAATGAACTCTTTGTAAATTCAAGTGACGTTTTATCATGGTTTGCTTGCAAATTTGTTGATTGAATGACCAATGCAATTGGATGCAGCGAGGAATTGAAGCAAACGTTGTCAGTCCTGCTTGCAGACTTGATTCTAACCATGTCCTTCAACCAAGGAGAGTCCAACATTGTCTGCATTCCCGACTTACTCCATTGGCACACGGGACTAACTTCTTGTTAGTCTTCAAAAGGGACCCCCTCCCTGGGTTTTAAACTGACCATATGGATGGGAATTTGGTATTTATGCTAGATTTTTAGTTTATAAAAACAACTTTACTATGTTTTTATACTTAAAATAACAATGTGAAACAACCTATACCAAGTCCTTGTTTGTAACTCAATAAATTGCAAAACATAGATAGGGTAAAATGTTTTTTATTGTACATAAAATAACACATTTTTTTTGCAATATATTTAGTTACAGACAGGACTTGGTATTAAATTTCACATTATTTTTTCAGAATTTAATTGTGTAGTGTATGAAAATTTAATTTTACCAGATTTCTTTGTCTCATAGTTATGTTCTGAAATTTGAAACTTTTAACAGCAACAAATTTATTCTCTTTTTTTTTGTGGGATGGGATGGAAATGTTTCTTAGAACTAACAAATTACTTAAATCTTAGTGGTGCAGTAACATCTATGGTTTCTGTGTCATATTTGACATAAATATTAACATAGAAAAAAATCACACCCTTTGTATTACAGTGCTGTACTACAGCATATGGGTGTGGTCATTATATGAATGTTATTATATATGTACCAGAGATTACTTGCGCCAGTGTGCACATATACTAGTGGAATTTGCACTGCAGTATCGAAAATATTATTGTATATCTGCATGCAAATGATATACAAATGAGAACACAATCGTTCATTCTACACAAAAGTACGTGATCGCATATTGTCATTTTTACAGAAAGTTGTTTCGGATAAACATATGTAATAATAACAGAACCCTATGCTATGTGAGTTCCAGTATGACGTACTCAGGCACATTTGCACTTGTGCTTGCAGTTTTCAAATACCCTGAGTACGCCACACTTGCACTTGCGTGTCATAGGGTTCTGTCATAGAATTGCAAATTTAATAATAACAGTTATATAATTATATTTATAGAGTTATGATATCCATATTTAGTATAAAGATATTTTTATTGTCTATTGTATTGTATTGTTCTTTGTATATATAGAACAAGTCATTAGTCTTGGAGAACTAGCTAAAGACTGTAAAATCGCAAAAAAATTTAGTGGCAAAAGTATTTAGGTTTACATTTCTTTGTAAATATTATGCTATGTGCAAGCAAATTTTCACAAAATATATGGGATTGATTTTATGGTTGTTTTGTCATGACAATATGGTACTTCATCTCATCAGATTCTGCATTGCTATGACAATACGATTCATCATCTTGTCAGGTTCTTCATTCCTTGAAATATGAACCATTATGTTAAGAAATTATCATTCTTTCATTTATTTTTATTTTTATTTTTATTTTTAGATTATTCTTGCAGTTATTATAATTAATGTTATGCACGAATGGTTTTCTTTCAGTCAGCGTGACAAGGGTTTTCATGCGACCCATCTTCGATTCATTAAGTAAGAAACCCTCTGCATGACCAGTGTGCACTGTATAAAGCCAATTTGACGTGCCACTGACACACTCAATTTCTAGTGGCACACCAAACTTTGGTGTTCACCTATTTCTTACATGTGGTAACTTACAAGAAATGTCAGTTTTCATCATTTTGAGTCCCAACAGCAAAATTGGCTATCATTAGAGGACACACTGCTTATGTCCATGTGTCATTTCTTGTTTTCCTTGGCAAAATGAAAGAAAAATATTAGAGAATAAAGTAAAATCAATTTCAAATTAACAATACTGTACTATCATAAATTTAGATGCCTTGTAGAGAAAACAGTTTATTAGAAAGTAAAACTGAGACCATGTATTTTGTCTTTACACATAGTTTAGCTCATTTACGTGAATACGGTTTCAATATGAATCAGTGTAAAAATGGAACCCCTTTTACCGCTAAATTCTGAATAACCAGAGGCAGATTTATTTCAAATGAATACATTTTATACACAAATCTGATGTGACTGTAAGTTCACTGTAGTTATAACTAGTATAACTGTTCACATGCCAAAATAAAGTGGCACCAAAATGAGAAAAATTGTATTTGTACTAAATTTGTTAAAATAAACGCATTCACAGTACATGTATACTATAGTGTAAAGTAACTAGTATAGCATAGACTTAGTAACCTGATAGTTGTAATGTCTTTTATTCTAAGTATTGTGGTTACCAGCCTAAAGGCAAAATAAAAAAAATGGTATATTTCTGATAACCCATCTGACCCTAGTTTTTAACTGCTGACCCTAAAAATTTTTTTAAACACTTAGAGCAAAAAGATAAATTCTTTGTCTTCTTGACCTTCATGCACGTCTGTTTTCTTTCCCTAGTGATGCCTGTACAGATTCAGCAAACTATCACATGTACAGAAGGGGTATCTAACCGATAGTTCATTTAGTTTGGCTCGAAGCAATATTTTTCAAAAGTAAAACAATTAAAATGATAAAAATAAAATAAAATCTCGACCCACCTACCCTAGTTTTTGAGGCCATGTTATCGGAAACACACAATTATTTTTTTTTCACCAAAGGTACAGAAATAAATATATGTATAAGATAACTGCTAATGTAGAGGTCAGTTTTCCCCTAAAAAATAAACCAAGTCCGCATAACAGAAATTGTCCCGTCAAAATTTTGATATAAAGGGAACGCCAAAGTATAAACTTTGGTAAATTATTCAGTGTATTAACATGATTAGTTCTTATCAACAAAATAAAAAATTTTATTCACGGAGGAGGCTGGAAGAAAATTATGGGATATATTATAATTCACTCAGTTGTTGATATTTAGAACAAATTTTAAAAAATGAAATTGTAAATTTTAAGCAAGTGTGAAATTTATACAACTTTATTTCCTTCATTAAAAAATGGTGTAAAAACTGCTAGTTTAGTCTGATAATATCACCATGACAACCGTGAAGGAGATCTTACATCTTCCCTGATGACTAGATAACTTGAATAAAAACTAATTTGTAAACAAATATTTGTTTCCATTGTTTCTAGGCAACAAGATACAGTAGACATGTAAACAAATAATTCTGATAAATTTTCATGTTAGTTATATGTAGTACATTATTGGTCAGATATATGTATTTCTGAATTCTTGTACGTTTGCTGTCTACAATAATCTTTCAAAAGCTTGTACGTTTATTTCACCAGTATGAATTTAATCTACAGTTTGATCACCGTGCCTAGAGATCTGGTTCTATGATATTGTCATAACATGTATAGCTACTGTTCCTGTACATGTATATTTGTGTTATCAGACAATATAGGCAATATATAATCAACCATATCAAATATTGACATTTCATCTTACACTATGTTTTAACTTATGACAAGCCCTTAGACTGCAATGGCTGATAGTGTATATTCATCACCATACAAAAATCAGTCATGGCAAATCTAAAGAGAGATGGCTGCACTGAAATTAACAATCGCCATAGTAACATAGATGTAAATAATTTGTAAATTGTAACTGTCAGTATCCAGTTCGTTGTACTAGCTGATATAATTGTAACAAAACATATGGAACAAAATACTAGTGTAGTTATGTAATGAGCTTTAGATTGCCCAACTATCTATACTGTGATACTGTATGTATGAATAGTTGGTTTTTGATATTGTATTTCACAGAGTAGCTGGTCCATGTTGTACTTCATGTTGTCTATGAGAGTTACAGTCAAGGTCAATGACATCCTGCAGTGAGTTAAATCTGCAATTGGTACCTTTTTTTGAACCTTTTTGTTAGAAATAATGATATCGTACACACCCTGAACAGTATTGAATCACCTGTGAGAAAACATATTGATGCAGCTGGATACTTAGTGTGGTGCTATATATTCAAATTGATTTTTGGGTCCGCACTCAAAAATCAGCTCCCCACTGAATCACGATTTAAACTCATTACTATACTACTTATAGATAAAAACCAACCTCTAATTAACATGTACAATGTCTAATTATTGGTATTTTAACAATTTTCAGTAAATACATTGTTGGTTGTTTTTACATTTTCCCTGCTAGAAAATACTGTGTTTGACTTAGGATAATATTTTGTGTGTAATTAGTGTTGTAGTATATTGTTTTAATGTGAAATTGTGGCTATAAACGATGTTGAAGACACACTCTTGTGTTTTTCTTTATGTAAGTGAAAATTTGTCTTTGACAAAATTTATTGAGCATTTGGAACTCAAACTCCAATTCACAAAATACCTTAAAAGGACCAAAATTTCTGTAATGTTTTTGCAATTTTTAGATACTTAGAATAATGTAAACATATTTATTTTGGACTATGTAAAATTTGACAGAAATGTGTTTTGGTTGGCTTCATGTAGACCTATAACAAAATGCCAACTATTTAGATTGTTTGCAGCCATCCTAGACTGTCTACAGTTGCTCGCGCCTTTTTGTCCTACGTTTTATCTACACTTAAGTCGTCACTGCGCTCCGATCCGGCACAATACTACTATAATCGCATACTGATATCGAGGACTGAAGGCTTTCAGCCCTAGGAAAAAAAAGGCGCAAGTGACTGTCGACAGTCTACAGCCATCCCAATGTACTTAATATCCACCAAAGTTTTCAGTATTCAATGCAAGGTCTAATTTTGCGGGAATTATTTCCATGGAAAATTTTTCAACATGTGTTCAGCTAAACTAAATTATATCCAGCGTAGAAATAACTATGTTCACACAGTAGCTTCATATATCTTTGTTTAATTAAAATGTTAATTTATGATTATAAGTATTATACACAAAAGATATGGTAACAAAATTCTAAAAAAAACTCTTAGATCAAGAAAAAATGACAACTGATATCTGCAAATGGAACACTAAGTTAGGGAGTCCACTGAATATGGCCAGCCCAAAATATGACATTTATTATCACAAAAACTCTAAGGCCAAGTAAAAAAAATTGTGTGTTTCTGATAACCTGACCGGCCTTTGTATAAGCCCCTCGACCCTGAACATTTTTTTTTGCATGCAAAAAGGTAAGATGGTAATACTTTACTTCTATTTCCGTGTACACCTTCATGCCTTTGCTTCATCTGTTGTCACTTTTTAAAAAAACGTATTCCAGAGAGAAACCAGGTCTATTTAGACTAACAGTACAGTCTGCATAATGTGTTTGTCTACTTATCTTTTATAACTGTCTTCATTTACTTCGTTAACACCTCATCAAACTCTCATAGAAGTAATGTGACCGATAAGTACACATGTATATTATCTTGGGGTCGAAGTAATTAAAATTAAAAAAAAAATAAAGTGAAATAAGATAAAATTCCGACCACCTACCGTATTTTCTGAAGTCATGTTATCGGAAACAAACATTTTAATTTTATTTTGCCTAAACAGCATTTTTCTGTGTTTGTAAAATACCCTGGATACATTTATGGCAGTCAGTATCAGCTATTGAAATCCCTACAGCTACTGAACTACATGTAGGACTAAATCTAAACACAGACAGTAAAATAATGATTTATTCATGACAGTTAATGTCTGATAGTTCATACACCGATAAATAAATGATATGTCTGATATGGTATCTGTTATCAATGCTACTGTTATCAGGCTAAAACCTTACAGGCAAGTCTCTACAAAGTGATTTCAAATGTACAAAGACAGTAATTAATGACATAAATCACAATTCAGCTCTGTAATAAAACTAAAACCTGTCCTAAAACTCTAAGTGGTAACTATAGTATTGACAGGATAAGATGTTTATACTGACTTGTTTATTCCAACACACTGCTCTACTGACAGACTGACAGTGCTGTGTGTGAACACTTGAAAGGTATTTCAAAGGTCGCATGTCGCAGTGTATGTTACCACTGTATGTATGTCAGTTTTATGTCCAAGGTTTTGTAAGAAGACTGACCAATATACAAATCTTGTACCAAGAGTGACCAACACACAATCTTGACTATCTCATGACAAGAATGACACATACAACTGGTTTATGACAAGATTGACTGACACACAAGATTTGTTTGTGGCAAGACGGCTGGACCAGACTGGTGCACAAGACTTTGTGACAAAACTGACCGATACACCATCTACAATTCTGTTTACCTGTAGTATATGTGAAGGAATTGAACAGTCAATCACATTGAAGTAACTAATTGGTATCGTAATTTGTGGAAGTGAAGGTAAGGTATACGAATGACATTTTGGTTAATGTTGGTTGTAGTGATTTCTCTCCTTCAGCTATTTATTCATTTGGATCTATGCAGACCATGGCAGAATACTTCAAGATTTAGGCACCTGGCAACTTTTAAAAACTAGTTATCCACTTATTATCCACTAGTATTTCATTCATTTTTAGATTCCTGAACAAGGTCCTTTGTGCAGGACCAAAACGACGTAGACAAAAATGGATTTAAATTCAGCCTGATTGGGAGCAAGTTGTTGTCATTTTATATCCAACGAATATCTATTTACTAAGGTTACAAAGCACAGACAAAATAAGTAAAATAAAAGAAATTTAAAGTATACAATAAAAAAAGAAGTTAAAATTAATAATGTAGTAACAATAATGAATAAATAATAATCTATAATAAAATTGAAAGATACTAATGTGTTAAATGAGTTATAAGAGTAGGTGTTGCTGTCTCATGTCTGAAGATATGTTGATGTATTGTGTGACATAAATAAAATTTTTATTGTTAGTCATTAAAGATTATGAATTTTAAATCATCAGCTAAATTTTCCAATGTAGGTACATAGTACATACTGTAGTTGGACTGATCTTCCATTTTAATATTCAACTAATTTTATGACAGGTTTGACTAATTTTATGACATGTTTGACAATGGAAACTGGGTCACAGTGGGAATTATGTGGCTTTAAACTATGACATACCCCCCTCCCCCTCCCTAGGTTATCAAACTATGTACTACTTAGCTACAGAGGTTAAGTCAGCAAGTACCAATTATAAAGACATAAACAATAAAATTTAAACCAATATACACAATGTACTATTGATAAACTGAGAGCTTGCGACTGCAAACAGTCAGTCTTTTCAATCATGATAGATGGTGCTATTTGTGACATGATCATGGAGAATGCTCCCATATATCTTAGGGAGAAAGCACAATCCCTCATCTCTGTTCAGGCTGTTAGAGCAGCTCCTGATATAAATGGCATCCTTGATGCCATACTTGTGCCAGTTAAACTCTCTAAGACATGGATGTCATTCCAATGGATCTGATGTCTATTCTCTTGGATGTGTCGTGCTACTGGCGATATATTGGATGTATCGGTATACAAAAGCAACTTTATTATTTTGTGGAGAGAAATTGATATTTAGCCTAACTGGCACCAAACCCTTGGGGGATTTTTTCAAGTCTCATAATCTTCAAATGTTTTGAGTTTGTTATTTATTAAGGGAATTTTTTTTAGTACCATTTTGTTGTATTTTTACCAGTTACAAGTAATTCACGTAACTGTTTCACTACTCAATCATTATTATTTCAGAGAAACACATTCAAGTAATTTTTTTTAAAAAGGCTTTCTTTTTATACCTTGACCTTTGACTTTGACCATCATATTCAAGGTCAAATAGCAACTTTGTCAATATATTATAAAGTTTTGTATCTACGTCAGACACTTCAAATTTGCATAATAACTTCGCCATAAATCATGCCAGTTTGGAGGAGGGGGGAGGGGTGGGTGGGGTCTATGTCTTTGATTGACGGCTTGTTAGTTTTCATCTATTGGGTACTTTAACATTAAGTGTGTTCAACTTTGCAAAGGCTGGTTCAATGAATTGTTACAGCCAGTCTGACGGTTTAAGTGTGTTCAACTTTGCAAAGGCTGGTTCAATGAATTGTTACAGCCAGACTTAGATGACATAAAACATCTGTTTGCTCTTTGTAATCCTAACAATTTTCAGTAGTAATCAAAACAATTTCTTTGAAGGGTACCCTGTGTATAATTCCATAGTATCTGACCCTGATAAAGACTGCTGACTATCTGCCACTTTTTTCAGTGAAAATAAAAAGCTAGCCGAATAAATGGAATATTCATGAACATTAGAATAAACTAAAGACAAATAACAACATATAGCAGTGTAATCGTGATCTGTAACAGTATGTTGTACGTTATATCATATCGTTTTCGGTGATTGGCTTAAACCAGGTCTTGTGGTATTGACTAGTTTCCCATAGTGAACTCAATTTGCATAGAGTAAGTCACTAGTCATGTTCTATTTCATAGGGCACTAGTCAAATAGCATGGGAGTTGTTTCAGTGATTGGCTTAGACTGTGTCATGTGGTATTGACTAGTTACTCATATATACTGAAATCAATTTGCATAGAGTGAGGCACTAGTCATGTTCTATTTCCTAGGGCACTAGTCTGTCATGTAGCATGGGAGTCTTGTTAGTGATTTGCTGTGACTTATGATAGAAAAAGTAAATGTGCCTAAGAATGTGATGTGTTATAAAACACTTATTGCCTGGCCTTATTTGGGCACTAGTAGATGTTGTATTACCCCTTGTGCTGTAATGTAGAAACTATGTCCCTCAGCTTTCAACCTTGGAAAATAGTTGCTGCATATCAACCCTCAGGGTAATCGACATCTACTCATGCCTGAATAAAGCCAGGCAATAAGTGTATAATACTAAGTATCTGTGAGGTTGTTTTATGATAACGAAACTCAAAAAACTGCTAATAAATTAGATGGATAGAGATAGATAGACAGATCCGACAGACATACAGATAGACAGATATAGATAGATAGACAGACAGACAGATAGGCAGATATAGACAGACAGACAGACAGATATAGATAGATAGATAGACAGACAGACACACACACAGACAGACAGACAGACAGACAGATATCCTGACTTTTTAAAACACATGATGTCAGTGATCACAAAGATTTTCTTTCATTTTCATTTTCACCAAATGCAAGATAT
The DNA here is from genome assembly GCF_964340395.1 of Glandiceps talaboti. Lineage (NCBI taxonomy): Eukaryota > Metazoa > Hemichordata > Enteropneusta > Spengelidae > Glandiceps > Glandiceps talaboti. Next base: position 10,427,992 of record NC_135570.1, read on the forward strand.
TGGCAAGAGCTAGACCTTATAGACATGATGATATATGATTTTAATGCGACATTTTAATTTATAAATTTAATTCAACAAATACAAGATAATAGACATTAACAAATAACATACAAATATATACAAATAAAACATCTGTATTTGAGAGATATATAGTTTGAGAGCATGTGGAAAATAGAGTAAATCGTCATGGTATTTGGTGAAGACCTTGGAAATTGTTTGGCAGAACCTACTCGTGTCCAATTGGCTCGCGAAAATTTACGCAATTATGTCACTCACTGATCACTATGGTAACCATAGATGAGTATTTCAGGACTATAAGTTAAGATGCTCCTCGTGATATCCGTTACCATAGTCATCATTTACTTGTATGTTTGTATAATTTGGTTACCATAGCAATGTAACCTTCATTGAACCTTGTTCCATTTTATTCATGATAAATTGCAGTTATTGAAATCCAATCTCTGGATTGAAAACATTATTATAATAATGGTCGTTTTGTTATCGCAATATGGTGTCTGTAAACTTCCATTGGTCTGTACCAAGCTTTGATTCTTAGTTTGTAGCATTTTGTTGTAATTTATGGGCAATCAGACAATCAAGCTGGTATAAATCCTTTTTCGTACACAAAATCTTGAAGATGGATATCTAGATTGGTAGTATTTGTGAGAATTAAAATGAAAAAAATTGTGCAATTACATTTTTGAATCAGTTCTGAGAAATGTATAATTCAGTACAAATGTATCTGATTTACATTGTGGTTTAATTTGCTATCTTCTTGCAAGATTCAGGTTTATATTATGTTTTATTCCGCTTAAATTTAAGGTTATCAGTCAGAAATGCCCATGCGAGGTCCTTAGTACAGCAACCTGCAGCGTTGACTTCACAGATCATTTCATATGGAAATTTACCATTCAATTGACATGATACTTTGAATACAGACTTAAAAATACCATGTATGGAAAAATTATTGATGGTTAGAAGCAAGATTTTGGACACAAACATCAAATTTGGTGGAAGTTTTTATTTGATGAAAATGTTGCTGAGCATTGCCTGTAGATAGTTTCCATTACATGTACTTCAACATAAAAAATCTATGAAAATGGTTCATTTTAGAGCTAAAACTGTCATTTTCAAGTACTGGGTAAAATTGTGTAAATCGGTAATGAATAGTCCAATCGAACCACAGAAATGTAGAAATATCGATAGGTCAGATATTTGAAGAGTTACCATAAAATTATGTTTAGCATTTGGATACTTCAAAGTTGGATGAAACTTTAAAGTTTGTGTGTTGGATTACTCTGAATTTGGAAAAATCGGGACATATGATGCCAAAGATGGCATATTTTAATAGATATTTATGAACTATTATGGCTGATGCCATAGCCAGGTGTAGGGTATTATGGAAGTAGCCATGTGAATGACGAATTGCATGTACAGTCTAGGAGTTGTTTATGTGGCTTTTCAATCGTAACATCTTGGGAATCCCAAAAGTGTTGTGCAATAAATGAGATTTTTTGGTCGTGAATCATAATTCTTGCGCATATTCTGCATCAGGAACATTGGAATATCTGTTTGTCCTCTCTGACTGTGTGCCGGGCTAGCTGGCAAAAAGACAATTGACATATGCAAATGACAAGTTCAAAGTTAGTCTCTCGCAAAACACTTCACTGAGTGTCGTATTACATTGGAATCACTTGAGTCCATCGCAGACTGATCACCTTTTTTCAAAATCTAATTAATTAATTAATTGCAATATTTATTTAATTATAATTAATTCTATGTATTCAATTATTTACTTAAGAACTGATAAGCAACATGGTAACTTGTCTGCTTCTATATCCCACTGTGTGCGGCCTTTCTAAGTGTTTCTTTTGCATTTGGAGTTGTCTGAGTGTGTGTAAAAAAAACATCCCATGAGTGGAAAACCAAGGCAACTTCATTTCTCCTGTAATAACATGACTACTATGAGACTTCATATCAAGATGTCACAGCAATTCTACAACAATACAAAGAACTTATCTCCACAATAGAACTCATTATTATTACTGTTATTATTATTATTATAAAAATATCTTTATTCAGGGTAAACTCACTAAGCATTACAAACAACGCAAATCATTTAAGGGTTGTCTTCTTTCCATTGGACCCTCACAATATAAATCGTCAATCACGCAAGAGTCCACTGTGGATCATGCAAAAGTCCACTGTGGATCATGTAAAAGTTGTCATCATGTTTGTTGCATTTCATTTCATTTCAGTTTAGGTTAGAAACCTTGAGAAAGCTGTAGATGTAAAATGCCAGTGAAATGTCAACATACTTGAAGGTATAGATTTGTGGACTGTGCAGTAATTGGAAATGGTCCATTTTCATATCTGAAACATTTCCGCTTCTATCAAGATGGCTATATCATACATGCTATCATTGAGTACTGCACTGTATAGTCTTACTGTTGTAAAATGTAGCCATGCTGGTGCTGTGGCTTATAAGCTGGCATGGATTTGACAACTTTGTTTAAATGTCACATATTTATTTTAAGTCTTTATTGTGCTAGACAGTTGTAAAGTATCTATACATTTCATAGTATTATGTTTCATGGTTTATTTCCAGTTTTATAATATGCATGACAGATACAGAACAAGCACCTTAAATATTTGATAATTTAGAATAATTGCAATAATGTTGGATTACAGTTATTGTTATTGAAAAATGTTTTCATTGCTGGAGTTATTTCAAAATGTGCATTCTCGCAGTATTGCATTACTTGAGTTTTGTGTTCAGGCAGTATGTCTGTTGCCATAGGAACAAGAAAATCAAGCAGTTTATAATTCATAGCTGTTCCATAGATATTGATACAGTAGTGGTCTGTTTCCTACTTTTAGATTTAACTACAAATTTAGGGATGATTACACAGTGTCACACAAGCTCAATAGACATTCGTTTGTCTAGGACAAATCCCCCCTCCCCTCCTAAACAAACATGGCAAGTGCGACATCGGCATGTTTATATATGATGTAAACTATGATGAATGTGGCACACACCAATACGATTGCTGCAATGTAAAACATGATGGTAAACATGCTATAGTTATGGTAAATTTTTTCTGTCTGTAAACATTTTAAAGTCAAAAACTTTTTGGCCGATTGCAGTGAAACTTGGTGGTGATGTTACTTTAGGTTTCAATTTGGGAAATTGTTCAAATCAAAACGATAGCATCACGTTAGTGGGATTGATTTTTTGGTAAAACATTTATCCTAAAAAAGTACTGAGCAGATTGGTCTGAAAGTTAGTGGGGATTGTGTAAAGGATGTGCAGATGAATTATTCATGACATTATATCATCAGTGATATGCAATTTAGGTCTAAAATTGTGTTTTTTTGGTCAAAAATCTTTAATTCTGAAACTATTTGGCAGATTTGGCTGAAATTTGGGTGGTATGTTTCTATGGATGTGCAGATGAATTATTCATGACATGATTTCATCAGTGATATGCCAGTTAGGTCTAAAAATGTGATTTTTGGTCAAAAATTTAAATCTTGAAAAATACTGGTGGATGAGGCTGACATTTTCTAGGGCTGTTTTTGGAATGTTATTCTGCAGATTTTGTTCAAGATATATTTACACAACTGGCCTTAGCAATCATGATTGTGCCCTTAGTAACAGCGAAATGCCAGTATATTTAGCGACTACATTATTGGACAGGCAAGTGAATAAACCTTTTAAAAAGCATACGTAAAATATGCTTAGCAACAGACCATGCCCACTGCAACAGTCACTTGATGGTTTATATTTCAAAGACAACAGAGATGGGTATAAACATCCCAACAACAAGACCATGCCCAAAGCAACAGTAAAATGGTGATGTATATTGTAAAGATAACAATAGAGATACTTAGGAAAGTTGATAAACTTTCAAACATTTGAAATAGAATCACCAAGCAACTAAGATACTGCCCATAGCAACAGTAAAACAATATTACATAACAACAGGACTGGATTAGGATATGAATAAACATTTTTTTAAAAAGCACATAAACTGTACAATTGTACTACAATATCTTTAGCGCTATTTTTTGGACTTTGGGACAAAACAAATTATTGATTCAAAATATATTTTGTGAAATTGACAACCAAGAGAGTTATATCTTTTACTGTAAATAATAGAGTATGCTATCATGTGACAGATTTGTCTAGAAAGCTATATATGTGTTCACTTGACTAGTCAAGCTGTAGTCGGAACTTTGTGTTCTCTTCAACTGATACTTTGAAATGTTAATTCATAAAAATTTTAATATCATGCACTTCTGAAACTGATATTTATGATTACATTTTGATAAGCAAACTGAACCATTTACCATTTAGTTTTCACCTTCAAAGTCAATACAAATAGATTGTTACCATAACAACAGCTACAAACTGAGTCACATAAAAAGCTTGAAAGGAGATACAGAACATTTAGATAACTGATTGTCATGACAACTGTACTATTTGCATAACCCAAGGGAATTAAATGAGCAATCATATCCACAATGCCTAATACTTAAAGGAAGTAATACGATCTTGTATTAAATGTGAATTATGGATTGATATCATCTTTTTTATATATGAAAGGGCGATGTACAGATGTAGACAATGTGTATAAAAGGACAGTGTGCAGATGTAGACATTGTGTACAAAAGGGCACAGTGCAGATGTAGACATTGTGTATAGAAGATTGGTCCTTACAGTGAACTTTCGTGTATATTGCATTATCTATTTAGATTTGTATAAATGTCTATCTTGAATGAAATTGTCCTTTCATGGCATGAAGATCACATTGTATGATTGAAATAAAGTATTGATTTGTAGTCATCTATCATAAACTGATAAAGAGTACAAAAAAATGGCCACTGCTTGATTTTCTGTCAAGATTTGCACATAAACATTCTTGTCTAAAAGCAAACTCTAAATTGAAGCTGAAAATATGAATGAATAAAGATAAATTTATGAATTTTTTTTTTAAATTTCATGCAATCATCTATACATCAAAGATATACCTCGGGGACAAAATGATCAACATAATATAAATAGTCACTAATGTTTCAGATGGGCAGGATCGTGTATTCATTTTTATCTCAAGTTCCCTAGGGAAGTATAATGTTATGCTTCTGTGTGTGTGTGTGTGTGTGTGTGTGTGTGTGTGTGTGTGTGTGTGTGTCTGTACTGTCTGTCTGTGTGTCTGTCTATGTATCTATGTGTTTGTATGCTACCACACATAAGTGTTTCACAGTAAAGAGCCTTCATTCATTTATTTCCACAAAATATGTATACATTGTATGAAATGAAATTGAAGGTGAAATTGTGTTGGACTCCAACCAGCATGCCTTGAATTCATTGCAATTTTACTAAGCTAAGATTCCATGCATATCCTGATGCATACTTCTTTGCTAGGCAGTTGCATAGAACCTACTAGTGGATACATTAGCTTAGCTGATCAAAGCATTCTGACTACATTTCTGAGGACGTGGGTTTGACTGGACATGTACTAACTCAATTTTCTGATGTGATTAAAATGTGATGTAGGAATTATGTCTAAATGGCTGTAGTTATCTCAGTCTATTTCCTTCGTACGGCGTCCTTTGTTTTTGATTTTGTTGTTCTCGGAGTGACTGCTTCCTTCCCAAAGATATTAGGTGATCACTCCTGGCACAAAAAACAAGGAACAACAAATGAAGAAAATGGAGGTAAATAAGGAAATCTAGGAATATTTATGTGCCACAAAGGATTTTAATCAGATAGTTAATTTTCTTTTTTCATAATCATCTTTTTATAAAAGGGACATGGTCTGCGACTTGTAAGTATTTTTTGTCATTTTTGTTTCCAAATAAAAGGTTACTTATACCGGCTCCTGTAGCGTAGTGGTTAGCGCACAGGATTAGGAGTCGGGAGCTCACGGGTTTGAATCCCACTGGAACTTGAACAGGGGATTTTTCTGTGACCGACCCAAACCCAGGGTGAGTGTTCTACAGACTCAATGGGTAGGTTGTAACACTCAGCTGTGTCTCACTCACAAGACGAGTGTGAATTTGGGGGGACTCCTGGAGTAATGACTCGAAAAGTCGAGGACGATTACTCAAACGGAGCCCGCAGGTCCTATGTTTGTCGGGCCTGGGTGACTCTGGGATAGCCTGTGGACTGACTGGGAAAGCCTTGACAGTTCCACAGCAATGTGATATAGAGCGTGCAGTATAGCCCTGTCACATAGTCCCAAACCTGAATGGATCTCTGTAGCATTTGTTTGTGTTTGTTTGTATTTGTCTGCATAACAGAAAATCACTGGGAGGAATTCCCAGCACAAAAATTATATATACATGTATATATATATATAAAAATTATATATAGAAAAAAAAGGTTACTTATATTTTACTCTTCACTGTCACTTAATTGTTAAAAGACTATTATAGTAGTCACTGGCAGAACTCCTACCATACAAACTACTGTGATACTGTATTCTTAAGTAAATGAATAGTATGACATCGTTTTATTCATATATATTACAGTCTAATTAGACTACAGTATCACAGCAGTTATATAGTAAGAGATTTGCCAGTGACTGCTGGTTTTTAGACAAGTGATGGTGAATGGTAAAATATAAATAAAATTTTATTTGGAAACAAAAATGACAAAAAAAACTCAGGAGTTGCCGAATTTGTTTTAATTTAGTGGAACAATGTGAAAATTATGTGTTAAAGAGTTATGTATGTGTGTTATCAATATAAGATATGTATATAAAAACAAAATACTGAAAGACATAGTATTAAAACTGAGATTTTTGTTTGTGTAAATTTGAAAATATAGTTGTTTATTGTGCATTTCATTAATACAAATGTAGATGGTGTAAATGGTTGTTATTGACTTAAGGAGTCACTTGTTACTAATAGATATTTTGTAAGAATGAGATGAAAAAAAATATGACAAAGGGGTATACACATGGTTACCATAGCAACATATGCAATACAGGCTTTCTAGAGAGGTGTCATTTAGAGGAATTGTTTCTCCATAGTGTTGTCATGACAATTGGTGTGAATCTTCAAAACATATGAAAAACAGGAAGCGAGTTGTTCAGAAATAGGATGCTAGAGCTAATTTAGGGGTTTGAATAGCAAAAAGGCTATGTACACGATACAGAGATTACATACAAAACCTGTAAAATTATCACTAGAATTAGAACTCAAAAATAGGACAATCTATACAAACACGCACATGGATATAGTCTTGAAAAACAGATGACAAATGTGTTTGCCTGAACATTTCTGTGTTACTTATTTCCAAGGTAACAAATTGTAGTTACTATGTCACCTGACAATGGTGATGAGACAGTGAAAATTTTGGATATGTTTCCAAAAAATCTTTTGACTCTGGATGGATATTTTCATTGCTAAGAAATTGTGTTTGTGTGTCATGATGAATATGCTAATCCATTCATTGTGATAAGTTTCCATGGCAATGGTACTACTTATCAAGTCTGATCTACATTTAATTCCATCTTCTGTAAAGTAATAGGAACAGGTTCAGTGACTGGAAATTCTCATTTCGATGTGTTTAGGGATGGCTGTATATCTTCAGGTTCCTAATCACATAATTCTTAACTTTTAGAATTATTTACAAGTACAGAATTACATAGGCTGTTGCTAAAGGCTGTAGTAAAGATAGTGTGAACTTGTGGAAAAATGACAATTTCAGTCTGTTGTGGAAGGGAGCTTATGGTGTATGTATGTATGTATGTATGTATGTATGTATGTGTGTGTGTGTGTGTGTGTGTGTGTGTGTGTGTGTGTGTGTGTGTGTGTATGTATGTATGTATGTATGTATGTATGTATGTATGTATGTATGTATGTATGTATGTATGTATGTATGTATGTATGTATGTATGTATGTATGTATGTATGTATGTCTATCTTGAATGAGACATTTTAGGGGAATTTCAATGTTTAAAATATCTTGATCATATGGTGATTCAAGTTAGATCTGTAAACCAAAGGCATTGCTATTATCCACTTGTGTAGTTTACCACATGAAGCAACAATAGCTTTGGTATTATGTATATCTTAGTAACGAGACCTTGATTGCCAGAGTAGTATCATGTCAGGGCAGGGGTGAACAAATCATTTTGTGAACTGGTGGTCCCCAGACCAATGCCTTAAATCCAGTGGTCCTGCTGAAAGAATTAGTGGTCCCAGGTCCCACTAATGTAAAACATTAAATCTTACCAATGAATCTGTATATTCAGATGACTTTTAAACATAGTTATTAACAGTAAGGTATTGGTCCGACGGACCAGACAAGGTAAAATTTGTGTGGTCCGCCTAAAAAAATTGTTAGTCCCGGACCCAGGACCAGTGGATTTGTTCACCCCTTCAGGGTATTGCTATGTTTCTTTTATTCATTAATATGTGATTCTTTCGTTTATAGGCATCCAAGATGGGAACTGGAGCAAGTTCTTCAATGCCATTGGCAACGCCAGAGCCAAGAGGATTTTCTAATAAATTACACGAAAGGAATTCCAAAAATGTTTTTGAGAACAGGAAATATGACAAGGGCAAAAATGTGATCATGAACGAAGTAGCTCCAATTATAATAAAAGACAATAATGAGGAATATCAGTGCAATACTAAGAAAAACTCTCTAGCTGTCAAAGGACGGATAAAGGAAGGTATGCCAGAACACAATCTTGTACAGGTATGCATAAATTATATTGTCTTGTTTGATTGGCTATCATTCGTGTACAGGTGTGAACGGATAATATCTTCTTCTTTGATTGGCTACCATTCTTGTGTAGGTTTGAATGAATTATACCTTCTTCTTTTGATTGGTCATCATTCTTTGTTGCGAAAGACCACTCACTATCATGGAATTTGTTTGTATGTTTGTTTGTTTGTTTTAGAACAAATATTTTATGGTGAAAGACCACTATCATGGGATTGATATGTTGAACACCATCAAGAAATATGGAGCACCAAATTTACGGAGAGCACATGGAGGTTATCCTGTATATGGAATGGGCCAACCAACAAGGGAAGGTTTACGACAGATACTAGAAACGCTTTTAGATGATGGTTATTCGGTAAGTCAAAATGATTAGTTTTTTAATTTGATATTTATTTATTTTTTTAATTTATTTATTGCATCCCATGTTGGGAGCAGCACAGGTAGTAAAATCAAAATATATACATTTGAAGACTTATATTCTGCTGAACTTGATAGTAAATCATTCTAATAGGGAACTTGCAAACCCGCCATGTTGAATGTTGCATCATGGGAAATGTGATAATAAATACTAATGAATTAGCATTGTAAACAATATTGTTACATTGTTTATAACCAGGAATGATCAATTCATAGTCACCCTGATGTTTTTGGGAGGTTAATTTTATCAGTAGCTCCAGATTAGGTATTACGATAACCACAGATAATCCCATAGTCCTTTGCATCTGAGCATGCTCAGTTTGGATTGCATGTTCCCTATTGATATATACATAGACACTAAGTCTGATTTTTTAGCACAACTAAACTTCTTAGGTTCAGCAGTGCTAGAGGAATGGAAAAGTGTGTGTGTGTGTGTGTGTGTGTGTGTGTGTGTGTGTGTGTGTGTGTGTGTGTGTGTGTTGTGTGTGTGTGTGTGTGTGTGTGTGTGTGTGTGTGTGTGTGTGTGTGTGGATATGGGTATAAAGAACTTAAATTCATAAAAACGCTGGACCAAATGCCATGATATTTGGTGCAAATATTTTCACATTTCCTTTAATTTTCATTGTCAGCATTTTAATCTGATCAATTTCACAACAAAAGTACAAACGATGACATGGTTATAGTGTTTGAATGTGTTTATAAGTGATAGACACGTTAGTAGGGTTTGAATGATAACACACTCTAGTATCCAGTCATTTCATAAAATGCAAAGTCAGCTAGTCAGCTAGGTTTGTCAGCTCAGTTTCCATCCGAAAACATCCTCTGAAGTCACTTTTCCCTTTGTATTTACAACAGATAGCAGACGTTATATGTGCCTTACTGATCTTTCAGATAAATGTCTGTAAAAAAGATAAGATTGAAAGTGTTTTGAACTTTTTTTTGATTTCTGGTTTCTAGTTGGATTCGTTAGAGTGATATAAGGTATTAATGGCTTTATCCACTTTTCAAATCTGTTAGATCATTGTTTTGTCAAAGAGATTACACATATGCACTTTTTGAAATTGTTAATTTGAAAGCAGAGCATACATTTTTGTGTTTCCGTTTAATGCCATATGTTGTTTGACAAATTGTGTTTTCAAAAGTATCAGAAAGAAGTGTAATGAAAAGTGGTAAAGATAAGATATTTAATTTCCTTCTGGTGATGAGTTCAATATATCAGCACACTCAGTTACAGATTTAATATGTATGTTATCGGGATACTATTGATACCGTAGGACATTGTGATATGCAATATGAGAGAGGAGCCCGTTATATTTATCCACTGTAAGGATGATATCATTCCATATACGCCTAGAGAAGCTGATAACTTGGGTGAGAACATTTCAACAGAGGGGAGGACAGCTGTGCAATTAGGAGAACTAGAAGTTGAAATCCGAAAAGAGGTAAGCGTTAGAATAATTTTATTCACTGTGTAAAGTTCTCAACAAAAGTTGATTTTGATCATCAACAGTGCAATAGATATAGCAGATACTGCCAATATGATGACTGACAATCACCTTCATCTTGGAAAATACTGGAAGTGTGTGATATTCTTACTGCACTGTTGGGTAATGAAATTATGACTGGTATTAAACGAAACCTTCCGTTTACTAAGATAGGCGCAAACTAAATATATTGTTCTTCAATGTGCTAGATTACACAAGTGGGTGATAGCAGTTCCTCTGTTGCGCAATTCTAATCACCCTGTGATCAAGATAGCGTAAACATTGGAAGTCCCAAAACAGTACACTGCAAGTTTATGGAACTCTAGCAATACGACACCAACCTACTGAGATTATAATTAAACCAACATCCATTCAATAGCCTGTCACTTTTGTGACTGTATAGTTTTAGTTTGTGTGTATCTTAGTAAATGGAAGGCCGAATTACCAGACTTTTTGTTGAAATAAGGTAAAGATGAATAAATTTAAGGGTTTGCAATGTTTTCAAACACTTGGGATAAAGAACAAATATGATTTCTTGTGGACTGACAATTTCTTGTAACAAAATATCTAAACATCCAAAATTGTGTCCAAAATCAAATAAATTAAAAGCATATTTGTCAGCTTCAATAAACAATTCACTGCAAAGAGCTATAAAAAGTTTTTAAAAAATTTAATTTCAAAAGAATATAAAATACAAAAAGTACTGAGTGAAAATTGTTCAAAATTTGAAACAAGTGAAAGCATTTGAGAAAGTAAAGACTATAAAAAAGGGAGATTTGATGAGATACTGTCGAAGTTATAAAATGAGAGATAAAATGAACACAAAAGTAAATAGTAAAAGGAAGAATCTCGTGTGGAAACCATAGATGTGTTTTTCATTATATGGCCAAATTAACTTTCTACAGCATTTGTATTTCCATCAGAACTATCTAATTGATAGGGGAAAATGGAGACTTTTTGACGAAGTGCTTTCAAGTTTTTGCTCTCATGTGACCCAAGTACTATCAAGGTCATGTGACTCAAGCACTATCGAAGTCACTCATATGATGAAGGAAAATACTTGACTGTTTCCTGTCATTTCCAAAATTGCTTTACAGAGTTGAAAATAAGCGATGCTAGTCTGAGTTGTATAAAATCAGCATTTATTGAAAACATCTCAATATTTTACCAGCACCCAAACTGCCTTTTTGTCAAGGACTTTGTTTTAAAAACTACAGTGACAACTAAAGATACATATACATATAAAATCGACAAATTATTCAACAGATAAAAAAGTAGACCTTCACTTGAAAATACTGTTTTGAAGAGTGTGTAAAATAAACCAGGTTGATTTCAAACCCAGGCAAGCAAGCTCCAACAGCAGAAACAGGGTTAATGACAATTGGCATTTCACTCATGGAACGCTACACTTTTTGCATTTATTCCAGATTATCAATAACAGACACCACACACATTGCAGGATATTTACGTAGTCACATATTGAGCTAGTGCTGTGGATGACTCACAATAGAAAAGGGGTTAGGAAAACAGCAGTAATAGAAATGACAATACAAGCAAGTAGTAGTATACACTGGGAACTCAGTTCTTTATATGGACGTGCACTCCAACTTGTAACTGAAACTTACATCACACAAGAAATTTTGATTTGATCGTCTGCCTTATCGGCGGGCTGCATGCTGATTGGTTGATTATGTATGACGTATGACTATATAATGAGTTCATCAGAAACGGCAACAATGTTAACAACAACAACAACGTATAATACAAAATATGAATCAATAAATGTAATTCACGACATGTGCATGTGTCACAGTGAAACAGGTGTCTACCGAAATTAGTATATATAGATTACAACATAAAGACTTCAAATTTACACATTTATACATCACCTCTAATTGGCATCATTCTGCCTCAAACAGGCTCCAACTCACCTCAACTGGCACCATGTTTCATATTCACCCATTTTGCCATTGGCCAGATCAGTAGTGTCCTCTGCCCACACAGTATTTTTGCTTTGCTGTAGATTTATTTGATTTGTAGTTATTTTGCACTCGTTATTTCATGTCTTGTATTATCGTATTTTATTTTTCCGTAGTAAACATGATTTCTACCTTATTTTTGGATGTGTTTGTCAAAATGATTTTATAACGTAATGACTTTAATTTTACATATTTATTTGACATATTTCTGCTATGTGCATCCCAACTGTACAGGGAACCTCAATAATCAGTAATTTTGTATAATGAAAAAATTCACGTTCCATCTGTGAAATGCCATACCAACTCAATTTCTACTGTAACATAACCAAACTGAAAAAATAGGTCAAGCCATTAAAACTGAAGTCAGGTAGAGAAAGTAGGCCACTGCTTCTATCATTTGTTTGTCTTTTAACAGTTAATGGGTCATATCAATAAACATTGAAGGAACGCCACTCCAGGAAATAGAGGAATTTTCTTAAACTATGGATTCTGGAGAGTCATTTCATGATTTTACATCACCTACAATTACTTGCAATATCAGAGAAACATCAAGTTGATCTTGTGCCTTTATAGGGTATCTTTGCCATTATTCAATGGTTGAAGATTGAGTATTCATTACAGCTCTTCACACTGAAGGGTATATATAGCATTTTGTACTCATGAATAACTAATGTTCAACCATTGAATAATGTATTTCTGCTATCTCCCATAATGCAATAGCTCATAGCCATGATACTCTATATATGCACAAGATCAACTTGATGTTTCTTCGCAAATAGTTGTTGGTGATGGAAATAAACCTTTGCGACATCTCCCTACTGAGATTATAATTAAACCAACGTTAGCTTGTCACTTTTGTGACTGTATAGTTTTAGTTTGTGACACATACTTTATGAAAGTATCTATTTCCTGGAGTGGTGTTCACCTTTAAGTTGTTATCTCTTGATCAGTAGGCATAAGATAACAACTTGTCAATGCCAGACATTATGAGGTCATATAACAGAAAACCTGTACTTGTAAGTTATTACAAGTACATGAGCCAGATTTGACAACTTGAAACTCTAATTTTATCTAGAAATTAAATATACATGTGTATTTTCTCTATGATTCTGATGATTTGTTTTCATAGTTTCATCAATTTTGAAAATATTCAGCAAATTTCTATCATTTACTTCATAACAAAATAATGCCAAGACAGAACTGCCTATTATTATAATCATGATAATAAAAATACAGTAGGGGGTGCCAGTGTATGATGGAATAGCAAGACAGTAGGGGATGCCAGTGTATGATGGAATGTATAGGTAAGCTGATAGTATGTAGAAGAGGAGATGAGAAGAAATTAATTTTGTATGTATATGATATATGAATCATATTTGATTTTAATAATGCCATTATGATAGTAGCTATGTCTCATGTTACAGTTACCATACTACTTTTATTTCTTTCAAAGAGAATAAAAAAACAAATACAATTATCAATTATTGATACTCTTTATTGAAAATGAATAATAGAATATTATAGTGTTTTTTTGCTAAGGCCTGGTAACCCCCGGCAACGGAAAGGGGGAAATCTGGTAAAGCTGGCACAGTTTCCAATATATTATATTGGTGGGGAATCCGAGTTAACAAAAAATACTGACAGAGAACCCTGGTAAAATGACTGGGGAACTCAGATAGATTTTAATTACTTACCACCCACTGGTAGGTAACCCTGGTAAAATGACCAGGGAACTCAGGTAGATTTTACCTAAATGCCAGGGTTTCAATCCCATGTTCTCACATTATTGTTATTTTATCAGTAGAGCTATAAGGATTACATAGTTAGTTCTGGACCAACTTTTCCTGTAGTCCGTTTTTTCACTCCAAAATTTTCCTATAATCCGTTTTTTCACACCTAAATTTCAACCCTAATCCAGTCTTAGCCTTAAACAAAGTACAATACTACTATATATTATATCACGCACAAGCTAGGTTCAACAAAAAATATGGACTATATTTATACTCTGGTCATTGTATGTCACAATAGTGCACGCCTATGTCACAAGTGCACTCCTATGTCACAACAGTGCACGCCTATGTCACAACAGTGCACGCCTATGTCACAACAACAACAGTGCATGCCTATGTCACAACAACGCATGTCTACGTCACTGGTTCTGCTGTGTTCGAAATATGAGTCAAAACATTCAAAGTTGCCAGTACTTTCTCCGTTTTTCTTTGATATTACTGGTGCTGGTATAATTATGTTAATCTCCAATATTTTGCTTTATTCGAACTGGAAAATACTCGTGACCTAAGGGTTGTCATTATGAGTCTAGCAACTTGTCACAAATGTCATTTGTATTTTCCTTGGCTGAATGAAGAAAAATATTGGAGAGTAATATCTAAAAATTTATAGGAATTACACGTAAGCATTTCATACTGTAGTACAGTAAATACACAGTTTTGTATATGTAGGGTTCTTTTTGATTGTGCATAAGTTTTCATGGGATTTTTACACAAACTATATACAACCATTTATACCAAATTGACAAAAATGTAATGTTAGGAAAAAAAACTAAAGGGGTCGTTTTTAACTTTTACAAATCTAGGATGCCATTCTTTTATCACATGATTTCAGTGATGAGTCATGTGACCAACCCAGAACATCAAACTGGTGAACAAATCCACAAGTTTGGATGAAAGTTTCAGTTTTGCTTTCACTAAATATCATTTTTGTGCAGTGTCTCAAAAGTCTAAATGTCTATATGGATACAGTAATTAACCTACTGAGATGAAGTTGCATCAGTAAAGGAATTAATAAACATTATTTCTCAAAATCTATTCTTGTAAACAAAAGCATAATTTTCAGTTGACACTATTAAGAATGATCTTGACAGTTATTGTGAATAGACTAGTCTAGAATCCGGACATGACAGGATTTTTTTTTTGTGCTTTTCCGCAACCACGCCTTACATTTTGCTATAAAGGTCATATATTAAAACCTAAAATTAGGTTACGATTTCCTGCAGTGATGTTGAAGATGATAATCATGTTTACGTCATAAAAGTAAGTTAGTTCTAATCACATGGTGACATGACGTCATCTCAATGTGGGAAGAATAATAAACTCGTAAGAGTTTGTGTTTTCTGGCCGTAGCTTCATTATAGCAGTAGGTTGTAGCAAAATGCCAGGCGTGGTAACGGAAAAGCGAGAGCAAAATCCCCAAACAACTGGATTCCAGTCTATAAATAGACTTGTGGTTTTACAACAATATGCAAAATCAATCTACTGTAACATTAACAGACAATTGTTAAAGATATGGATGCAACAGATGCTGACTAATCTGGTTAGGATTTATGTAAATTATGTTGAAAATTTAGGACCTCATATTATTTATTGCCGTTATGGATCAAATATATATTTGGGAAAGTGTTGTGATGCTGCTACAAAATATCTCTGTTGCACGGTATTAAAATGAGTTAAACATTACAGATATTCAACAGTCACTGTCAGCTATTCAGCAAATGATTTCCATCCTTGCAGACATATAATTTGATAATTCTTACCAGTGATATTTGAATTACCATACATTTTGATAATACTCGGAGATAGGATTGGGGGTTTGGGGTTGAGGGAGGGTGGCAGGTATAATACCTACTAAAAGAACATATTAGACACCGTATAACAGTAGATTTTACTTATAATACTACTGATTCCATCAAATCCTTCTATATCGCTCTTTAAATTCACTCCAATGTTAATGAAAATAGACGTTTTATAGGTATATAAAGAAATCCTTCCCCATTACTGATTTACCAACGGACCAGAGTGTCTCTAAGGGCATATGCTTCTGTACTCCTGTGTTTTTTCTACAAAGATAACAATATAGCCTAATCTACCACATGAGATCATTGTTACCATAGCAACACAAGTAAACATTGATTTTACACTTCAATAACACTTTACATGATGAATAAAGAGCTATGTATCCATAGCAACCGACACTAACAGTAAGGAAGTCTAAATCAGTGTAGCTGTACTGTTTTGTTAAAAACCCTCAAGATTTATAATTATACTATAGACGATGAAACTGAATTCTGGTGAAAAAAACTGTTCAATTGTTCAAAGTAAAACGATATTTTAGTCATGATTTCTGTTTGTTTTAAGAATGATTTCAGAATTGTATTTTAGATATTGTTGTGTATGGTGGCCTAAGGCTGCCAATGATGAAAATCGTTATAATCGTTAAAATTTTCTGGCGAAACTATCTTTTTTAAGGGAAAGGATAAAAATCTTATCGAACGATAAAAAATTGACAATTTCTGTGTATGATGCCACAGTGAACTCATCTAATTTTGCCCCAGAATAGTTCTGAGAAGAGTTTTAGAAATGATATCGTGAGTGAATAATACAATTGATATTAGTTCCAGAGTGTCAATAATACAAGTCTTGAACAGAAACTAATTTTCTTTAATGGAAAAATACCCCTTAGGGAGCTATTTTCCTGAAAATCAGAACTCTTCAAATTTCTCTAACCTTTACCAAAAGAAATCTTGCTCAATGCCCTTATGAAATAACAGAAATTTATTGGTTTATCGTCTAGTTTTCAAGATTTATTTTCCCATAGTGCTAACATGTAGTATTTGGCAGCCATATTGGATTTTAAAATATGTCATATTTTGACCTCTATTGCAAAAATTATATTGTGACTCTTGATTTTTATTTCTTAATTTTAATTGAGAATAAATTTAGGTTTTCTTGACCAAAGTAACAGTAAAACTTTTAGATTTTTATTTTGTGAGGCACATGCTATAATAATAACAAAAATAATAACTTTTATTGCCTGAAATTATGTTTATTAAATACTGCTATTAAAATGAATAGTGCAAAAGGTCTATTGAAATGAATATTTCAAGAGGTCTATTGAAATGAATAGGGCAAAAGGTCTATTGAAATGAATAGGGCAAAAGGTCTATTGAAATGAATAGGGCAAAAGGTCTATTGAAATGAATAGAGCAAAGGTCTATTGAAATAAATCATGCCAAAGATCTATTGAGAAATTCAAAAAGTCTGTCAAAATCAACAGTTCAAGCACAGCACTTTCTGTAGTAGAAGAATTAACACAGTAAGCCAGCAATAGTTGTACTACTACTAGCTGTTTTGTTGCATTTAAATGGAAATGATTCAGGATGTTTTGCACCCTGAAGCGTTCAGTCAGAATCATGTTCTATAGTTGAACTTGCTACAGATGCACACAGTATACAGCATTATACTAGCTTAGTCACTAGGCTATGAAGGCTATATAGATTTTTGAGGTAGATCTGAGGGTGATTTATTGGACATGTAGTAACAAGTATGAGAATAAGTGATTACGATTACATAACCAGGGACATTTTATACTGTAAATCTGACATTTTTGCTGAAGATTTATTTATTTGTTACTCGATCGGTTCCTGGGCTTACTGTGGTTGAAATATTCAGCCAGTATGACAGATGGGCTGAAAATCTGTTTGTCACTTATTAGTTTTACTTTTTGATGAACGTATATGCTGAGAAGAGGTGAATGAACAGATGGCCATGCAATTCTCATGTACGTACATACCACTAATGAAATACTGCCAGTGTTAGCTGAATTGGAAATAGAAATTATTGCCTTAATTAACAGACAACAATTTAATTATAGTCTGAAAGAACAAGGTCAATTTGAAGGTCAAAGGTGGAGATTTGTAGTAACCTTGGTCTCCATGGAAACGTACATTTAAGATTTGTATAGTTATTCATTTTCTCTAAATATCCGTAAAATGGTTTTTAATCTAAAGTGTAAAAATGTAAGAAAAATCCGATTGAATTTCTGGATAATAAATTTTTCTCTAGAAAACAGACACTATCCAAATCAATATATGAGGTTAACTTGATAATATATTATGGGTATCACAGAATGAAATATATACTTAGATAAAATAATAATACTTTATTTCCACTAGATTAAAAATTACACAACCAAAACTATAAAAAAAAAAATGAATGAACAACAAAATACGAGGAGATGTTACGACAAAAATACTGATAGTTGTCAAAACAACTAATCGAGTTTGACCTCACTCAGTGAAGAAAATTGAATGAATATATGAATTTACAACCAGAAAAACTTACAAATGATAATTAAAAAATATGGCATCTATTATTAGATAGCACTGCCTTATATAGGCAGTTGATGTCAACCTTTGAAAGAACAAGGATGTATTGAACTACTCAAGCATAGAGGTTAGGCCAAATAAAAAAAGTTGTTTGGTTCCCGTTACCCGACCCCCACCTAATTTTTCACGCTGACCCTAAACTTTTTTCACATATTCAAGATAAATAATAATAAAATCGCAAAAATCGTGGTCGCGCAAGAAATAGTGGGTGCGGAAACTGACATCAACTTAAAAAGACAATATAAAACTATTCTTCCAATCTGTAATGGCTGTACATCTGATAGGATTAAATAAACAACACAGAGACCATTTGGAAAACAATGAAAAACCTGAACTAGACACTAACATATGAAAAAAAAATATAATGAAATAAAATAAAAAATCTACCTACCCCACCTGTTTTAAAATTGAATGTAATTGGAACCACGCAATTTTTTTACGCCTTAGGGTTACCCTGTTTTTTAATGAGAAACTTTTTTATGGCAATTTAAAAAAAAAAGAGTATAAAAATCATCTTCCTTATGTTTCTCTGCCCCTCCTTTTCCTCCTCTCTATCTTCTTTATATTGGATTCCTGGTAACAGGTCCTTTCCCAGCTTCGCTACACAATTTACATGTTCTCAGCCCCCACTACTTGAATAACTTGTGTCATGATAGAAAAATACTTTGTTCGTGAACAAGTGTCATCATCGCCACCATGACTGTAGATGTCAGACATTAACAGCCAGAGAGGTTGCTTTTCTGCAAAATATTAAGGACGAGTGCAAATCAAAATATTTTTTTTTAATTTTGATTCTTGCCAGAGAGGATACTGTTCTGCAAAATATTAAGGGCCGGTGCAAATAATTTTTTTTTGTATTTTGATGTCGGAGCTGAAAATTTGGGTTGGTCGGGCAATGACAAACAGAAAAAAAAGGTCACCCTTAGTAGAATATCTATGATACAATAATGAGAGTTGTGAAAGTAGGTTTGGTGGTGGATAAAAGGAATATGAAACTAGTCTGTCCTTAATTATTTATTAGGTGATAACATTTTCAAGTTATTATGTATTTATGACAAAACGAATTCTGCAATTTTATCATTTATGTGTTTCTGAATTGTGATAGCTCAGAGGTATGTTCTCACGTTAGCAAATCGAACTGTTATCATAGTTTATTGTAATGTATACCAGACAGCTACTTTCTGTTTTATATTTTAATACAGTGTGGTTGTCTCATTTCACTGTTTGACATTTGTTTTGAATTAGCCACCAGCATGTCAATGGAAACTGTTCAATACTTTGAATTATTTCAATTACCTGTCTACTAGATATTGATGGTACTGTGTACACTGACTTGATGTCCATGTGTAAACAGTAGCAATCAACTGAATGACCTGTCTACTAGATATTGATGGTACTGTGTACACTGACTTGATGTCCATGTGTAAACAGTAGCAATCAACTGAATGACCTGTCTACTAGATATTGATGGTACTGTGTACACTGACTTGATGTCCATGTGTAAACATAACTCAACTGGATTACCTGCCTACTAGTCATTGATGGTACTGTACACTGACTTGATGTCCATGTGTAAACAGTGAATTGACAGAATTACCTGTGTACTAGATATTGATGGTACTGTGTACACTGACTTGATGTTCATGTGTAAATCATATTTAACCATTCATCACTCGGTCGCTTGTCAACAAATTGGTCATTGAAAGTACACAATTGTTGATTTGTATAATATACTGCTAGATTGTGTTTCTACTGTTATTGGGTGGTAATGGCTAGATACAACGGCTGACATCAGATTGTGGATAAATGGAACCTGCTACAAAGTAAACAACTGAATTGGATTATAGCAACACTTAGCACAGCGTGTTGGAAATACAGAGATTTATATTACATTTCATAATTTAATAAAAACAGTTGTGTATGGCCTCTTTACATAATAGTTCACATTCACAAACAAATTTCAGTTTCCCTGGCATTTCATGTACACATGTACACATAAAGAGGTCATAAAACCATGAAATGTACATAATACAAGTCTCTGCTGTTCCAACATGCTGTGCCAAGTGTTATTAATCCAATTCATTTGTTTACTTTCCTCATTTGTAACAAGTTCATGGTCTGATGTTGGTAGTTGTAGGATCAGTGTCCATATATAAATGCAATCATGACTAATGTTAGATGCTGAGAGTGCACACGCACATGAAATGTTATATTTTATCTCACTGTGAACACAAATAAATAGTTTTGTGTTTGTATCTTTGTTTCATCTAACAGTGATGTTTTTTTTTGTTTTTTTTAATTTAAATTTTTATTACTGTAAAGATACAAAAAAAACACAAGACAAAGGAAAGACAAAGAAGAAAAAAGCCAAAAACAGCAACAATAGAAACGAGAAGTTGTTGATGTTGATGTTGATTTGTGTTTACAGTAACAAAAACTCTTTCTTCCAATGTTTTGACTGAGTAGAAATCTCACGACTAAGTATGAATCTAAAGTCCATGGACAATCACTCTTGTATAATTTTTTTCTACATTTTGCTGTGTAGTCAGTAATATTATATGCATGATCCTCATGTGTCTCCAAACTATGTGACTTACACATGAACTTAATAACCATGTCCAGGCAAGTGATTGTTAAAGTAAAGAATGTTTGAAATCTGTACAGCTGTAGACTGAAGGTTATTAGATCAAAGTAATTGTGGTTTCAAGTTCCTTTTACTTGGATCTTCTTGCACATCAAAATATCCAAAGGTTGACTCACAAGCTTGATATCAGAAACTTGGCTAACTTAATAACTGGGTCATCATTCGTCAAAACACAAGGGGGGGGGGGGGGGTACTCGGCTTGGTAACCATGGGCACACATGTACTGTGGGAGATTCAAATTACAAACACAAATGCTACAAAAATCAAAAACTAGGGATCAAAAGCTTTGAAAAAATTAGAAAATCAGCAACATGGAAAATATGTTTTCGAAAATCTCACAAGAATATTTAAATCGGCAACTTGCAGACTACATTATCCGATATGTTGGGTCAAAGGTTGTACATGTGTTCAAAGTGGGAGGTAGACTAGTGATACCAATCCCGTGGGAGATTTTTTGTTGTCTTATCATCTTCAAATGTTTTGAGTTTGAGTGGATGGGTGAAACTTCTACATGCTAAAAAAATGAAGTCGAAAGTCTATGCAAGTCAAAAAAAAAGGGGGGGGGGGGGGCAGTGTAAAAAACCACAGTATAGGTATGTACTCTTACTATGTACCTCTGCTGAGAACATTAGCCAACATGTTGAAATACATTCAGAGTTTGTTATTACTCACCAGTGGTTATTGTCGTCATTGGTAACCAAGCCTTTGGATTAAGATTGTGTATTATATCCATTCTCAAGTTTGTTATTTAAATTTTGAATTTCAATCATTACTATAAGTTGATTGTTTGATTTAATTATTACTCAGAACTTTTCAATTTTGAATATTTTGCATGTGAGACAAGGGTCATGAAATGAGGTCAAGTGTGAATGACTTGTTTATTATTTATTATTTGTAAGAAAATGCGCAACATTTGCGTCTGAGCGTGTTGTACAGACTGAAGTTAAAAATTGCAAAAATAAAGAAAATAACAGCACACAGAGGGACTAACTATAAAACCAACCCACAAAAATAATTCACAATGTATAAAAACTAACAAGTTAAAATCAATCATTTCCAATAAAACTGACCAGTTAAATTTGACTTTGTTTGACCATAAAAGTATCACTGGTAAGTAGACATTTGAAAAAAAACAATCATTTTGAGAACTACTGTGAAAAAGATTAAAGTATTGAAAACATTTGCTTGTATTGTTTATTATAGGTGGTGGATTTTGCTTCCTTAGAAGAACGCAATCAATTTTATTTCTATGATGATATAGAAGACTTCGCTGATGATCCTCACATGTATCATCTAGAGTTTGAAGAAGAGCTGACAGTGACAGAAGAAGTCTACTCTAGATACAGTATGTCAGTACCAGGTGCTCAGTATCTACGGTTACCGATGCCATCTGAAGGATTCTTAGAAGAAAGAGATATTGACGCATTTGTACAAACATTGAAGGTTGGTTAATTTCAATATATTTTGGCACTATTTGCAGTGTGTGCTGTGGGTTTATCTAAGGGCCTCTGTAGATGACCTGTGATTCCTCCAGGGTTGTCTATTTGGCCAAGCAGAGCACTCATACTCATTTTGCCATTGACAGTCTGGGTTCAAACCCTTCTAGTTCCAGCTGGGTTTGATTTTAATTGAATCAGGTCTGTGTATAAGAAGGTTGATGCTGACTGTTATCCTCCTAAACTATGCAAGTTTTCTCTGGGTATTCAGTTTTCCTCCTACTGGGGCACTAGGGGCTTGTTGAGTGGTGATGTTATCAACAATTTCAGAATTTTTGTGGACTCATAAAGACGATAATGATGATGATGGTGGTGGTGGTGGTGGTGGTGATGGTGGTGGTGGTGGTGGCAGTAGTGGTGGTTATGGTGGTAGCAGCAGCACTAGTTGTGCAGTGGCTGTCCTTTTTCAGCGATCCTTCCACATTTTGTGCATTTAGTCCCATCGTAGGTGGCCAATCATTCTTTCTGATTTTCTGATATGAGTGCTCTATTAGAAGATATCTGTATTTTGAACTTAGTGGTAACATAGCAACACACAGAATATTAGAGTTATGATAATGTGATAATATCATATCAAATTTGTTATCAAAATGTATCAAGCAAATGTTATCCTAAGATGAAATTCATCTAAAAATTGGAAGATTGGCCTGTCAGGCTAAAATTATCTTGAATAAAATAAAGTTACTAATAATGATAATAAAAATAATGCAATTAAAGTATACCAAGGGTATTGCTGTTGATAGAAACCCTAGTACATGTAGTAATAATGATATCTGTCCAGAATTGAAACATTCTGCAGGCTAGGCTAGGCTGTAAGATTTGCTGTGTCGCTCCATCCTCACGTGAGAGGGGTTGACTGATGTGTAAGGGCGCCCCGTCATGATGTGTAAGGGCGCCCCGTCATGGCATACTTTGCAGTCTACAGTCTAAGCCTTGGAGGATGAGATATTTATATATTAAGGACATAATCTATGGTGTATACTTTGATGTGAACAGTTTATCAAAGCTGATAAGACAACTTTAATTAAATTCTAGTGGTTATCCTTGAAGCTGTCATCAAATCAGGTGATCAGGAAAATAGGGATTATATAGAAATCAGAACAACATGTTTTGTTGCTAAAGCTCCATCGATTAAATACTTTAGTGTGCCATCCTTGAATTTCCTCAAAACCTAACAGGCAGACAGGAAAAAACAAATACAGAAAAATCCACAATGCTAGCTTGTCATGTAAAATTCACTTTTATGTTGATTAATTTTCTGTTTGTAACTAAATCTACTAGACTGGTGAAAATGTAGATGTAAAAATTCAAAGTTTGATTGTCCTAAACAATTATTTAGAAATATGGGTAGTTGTTCTGACGATATTTGAATGGTCTTTCCATTTACAATAGTATGAAATATGGCCTTCCATGGACATTTTGAGCAAAACAAAATGTTGTTTTTTCTAAATCTACAGACAAAACTACTCGCATGTGAACAGCAAACAAGGAATTCAGATTGATGGTGCCAAATGTAATGTTTTATCTTTTTTAGTTGATTGACCATCAAAGTCTCTGTATTCTTACTTATTTTACTCAGTCTGTTGGATGGTAAAACAATCAAAGTGAATTCACATACAATATCTTTCTGTCAAAGAAGTTATATGAAATCCAGTGTTTTTTTTTACATAATTATTTTTTACAGAAGTAATAGTTGTATTTTCAATTTTTTTTTTTTTTGAGTGACTTTGGATTTTTGTCATCTTCTGATAATATTTCTGCAACAGGCTGATGATTGGCAGTTGTATCTGTCTCCAGTGTCAAGCTATGGCCATTGATGTTTAGGCCCAGCTGGAGCCCAAGCTGACAATGTCCTCTCACTGGCTGTTTGCAGATTATTTAAACAATAATGTACGCCCTCCCAGCCCATAATGGACGAAAGCAAACTTTGAACGTCATAATGTCGCCTCGCCCATTATGGAGTGCAAAGTTTGCTTGAGTCCATTATGGACTGGGAGGGCATACATTATTGTTATTATTTTATAGTTTTGCCAATTCCAGTGAATTTGTAGACCGAGAAACGCAAAACAACGTATAATATACACAGCGCTGAACATCGTCTGCCATGTTCGGCCCGGAAGCTGAATACTAATCATAGCGACACATGTACGTACACGTACACACACATATACACTTCAATGAACTGCTGTGAACACAAATTTGTTTCATGAATGCGTTGTATTTTTAAACAGTGGAAATGACAATCATAAGTAACAACATACATTTCGAAAAGATACCTAGTCGTATGAAGAAACAGAACAAATAAGCTTGTATTGTTATACTTGTTCTGGGGCCTCGATGCCCAATAACGGAGTACATTATCAGTAATAATGTACAGCGATGACGTCACAAAATTCACTGGAATTGGTAATGCTATAATATAATCATAGATATTCGCTGCCGTTGCGATAGTGTAGAGGGTGCGATGTCATACTTCTGATATTGAGGTTGATGTATCTGCTGACGTTTTTTAAACACTTGCAGAGAGTTTCTTGAGAATTAGATCACTACGAATCGCTATTGAGACCTCTTAACCTTTACAAAATGGTCAACTGAAAACTCAGTAGTACACATCATAGAAGTGGGAAAGCAGTATGCTAAAGGGCCCTTTACACTATATTAAGGTAATACTGAAGTTCCAGCCATTTCTCAGATAAGCACCACAAGAGGGTGCACCAGATTTGGCAGAGTGAGGGCTAAAAAATCAATTTGTGTCATGGCCATTGGTTGTATGAAGCAGTGAGTGAAATGTGTATGAAATAACTCCGAACATCCACAATAAAGTAGTACAGGAGTGGTTAGGCATGTTTAGATTATTGATAGTCAATAATAAAATATTGTGGGAATGTTTGGTAACTTAGTATCTGCTGTCTTTATGCTACAGTACTCTACTAATCTGACTCTCACTTCCTGCCAACAAATAATAATAATAATAATAATAATAATATTTATTTCTTTAAAAACGCTTTACATGTAAAACAAAACATCTCAAAGCGCTTCACACAACTTTGTAAAAAGAATTAAAAAACCATCAATAAAATACTTTCATTCAATAAAAAGGTGTGTCTTAAGATTTGATTTAAAAACATCAATATTTGCGCTAAGATGGATTGAAACTGGTAGCCGATTCCAGAGACGCGGAGCACACACCGAAAAAGCCCTGTCTCCATAAAAAACCGTGTTGGCAATTGGCTGGCGAAGTGTATGAGCACCTTCGGTAGAGGAATGAAGGGTACGACCAGAAGACCGGATTTCTAACAGTTCTCTGAGATAAACAGGGGACATGTTACTTAAAACCTTGTATGTTAAACATAGAATTTTGAACTTTATCCGTTTTTGTATGGGCAGCCAATGTAAATTATGAAGTACTGGTGTAATATGGTCTGTTCTGGGTGTTTTCATGACTAGGCGTGCAGCAGCATTCTGAATTGACTGGAGCTTATGGATTTGATAATCTGGCAGGCCATAAAGTAGAGAATTACAGTAGTCAAGACGAGATGTAACGAACGCATGCACTCATTTTTCTGTGGACTGTTGATCTAAAAGATTACGGATTTTTCCTATTTTCCAAAGAGCAAAGGACGCTGACTTACATATACTAGTAATGTGAGATGTCATTGTCATTGATGCATCAAGTGTGACACCAAGGTCTCGAACAATCGAAGAAGAATGAACTATGGCACTCCCAACTTGTATGTCGCACTCCCGTGGCCCGTCCCCATTTCCAAACTTCGAGGAGAATTTTATTACCTCTGTCTTGCCATCATTAAGTGCAAGCATGTTGTTAGCCATCCACTGACGAATTTCGTAAATACATCCCTAAATTTGTTCACTTGGGACGCAACCACCGGGGCACACGACATACAGTTGGGAGTCATCAGCGTAGAACATACTTTCTAAACGGTGTTTACTGATGATGTCCTCCAGGGGCGCTGTATAAAGACTAAATAATACTGGTCCAAGGACAGAACCCTGGGGGACCCCACAATCAAGTGACTGTGCTTCCGACACCACCGAACCAATATGTACTTTCATTGTTCTGTTCTGTAAATATGAGGTTATCCAGTCTAATACTGTACTTTGAATGCCAAACCTATGGCGGAGTCTGTGTATCAGAATGTTATGGTCGATGGTGTCGAACAAGCCAAGATGTACACATTTAAACAGAAAACACCAGAGTTATTTACTGTTGAAAGAAAAATTAATAACCTGAACCAGTAGAGGTAACTTTTGATCGAGAAAGTTTCCAAAAAAATGAAAATTGTGGATAAGAATTATTTTATTTTGTACATGGTTACATTTCGGTGTCACTGACATACATTTGTACGACAGTAGATAGGCAAAAATAACAATAAAAATGTTTGTTTCTGATAACACGACCTCAGAAATAGGGTAGGTAGGTCTGGATTTTATTTTATTTTACATTTAATTTTTTAAAATTACTTTGACCCAAAAGATAAGATGCTCGTTGGTCACAATACTTCTGTAACAGTTGATGAGGTATAAAAGAAGTACATGAAGACAATTATGTGATTCAGAAGTAGACAAACATAATATGTAGACTGTGTTGTTATAGGCTGAAATGACATTGTTTCTCTCTGAAATGTGATTTCAAAAAAAGTAACCAAAGATACTTTGGCAAGAAAATCTACAGGGAAATAGAAGTAAATTATCATAATTTTACCTTTTTGCATGTAAAAAATGTTTACGGTCAGCGGCTTAAACTAGGTTTGGTTGGGTTATTAGAAACAGACTACTTTTTAATTTGGCCTGATCAGATCAGTATGTAATATTCCTGTCCAGATGTTCAGAATATAACCTTAAGCAATATTGGTACATGATATGTTAGAGAACTAAGAATAGATGTTTAACTCATATACAGTACCACATGGTAATTTCTCACAGTGACATTTAGAAATGATGATGGCAAAAACTGCAAACTGGGAATTATGGCAGCATTTTCAGCACAGTGTAATGAAACATTAATGATCACATAATGGTATACACTGGTGAATTAATAGGCCTTTCTAAAATTTGCCATGGCGGTGCTCTACTTGTCTGTGTGTACCTTACGGGTATACATGGTATAGGTTACTTGGTTAATCATAGAGCACTGCTGCTTTCCTCAATGTCTGAACAATATGAAAAACATCCCTGATTTATACTTCTACAGAATACCAAGGAACAAAGCTCTTAAGAAATGGTACTATGGGGTGATGATACCCCCAATTTGAGCGAGGGCGCTGTATTCTCAATTTCCTGTTTGCAGTCTGGAATGGCCTATTGTGTGCAGATTTTCAGAAAATAGATTTAAAAAGAATGTAATATTACTGAGAATGTTTTACTTGTATGATTGTATTCCTACATAATACTGAGAGTACATTCTTCTTAATTTATTCATTAGGAATACCCAAGGCTCTTTGACAAAGACGATTCATCATTGCCTGCCTTTGCTTTTAATGGTCATGTTGGCGTTGACAGGACAACAGTTGGCATGGTGATGGGTTGCCTGGTACTTTCACACAAAAGAGGATTTCCACAGGAAGCTCTGTAAGTCACAAAGTCTTGTTTCAAAAATTATCATTTGTCTGTTTATCCTTCTTCTATAATTCATCGCCCATAAATGAAATGTGTTGATGAGAATTAAAAATGTAAACCTGAATTATAACCAATACACAACATAATTTGATAAACTGACAGCTTTTCACTACATCCTATCAGCGTTGTTCACTTTGATAGAGGGCGCTGTTCATAATGACCATATCATCGATGATCAGGGCGATTACATCTGTCTTATTGGACAAATAACATTCCTTGTTTTTCTATGTTTGCAACAAATTATCAAAAATTATAGATGTGATCTATTATTATTAAAAATACATTAATCTTATTGTTGAGTAGATTTGAAACAAAATAATCAGAAATATGGTACCTGTTATTCATAAATTATTTGTAAATTTACAATAAGTTATTCATTTTAAAGAAAAAATCCTGCAAGCTTATTTGACCTTTGACATGTGACCTTTCTTTACAGTAAATCTGCATATCCCATCAATGAAAGAAATCCTAACTTTGAGAAGGGAGAGTTCCATATCGTACAACAACTTCTAGAATATCTACCAAATGGTCCACAGATCAAGCATGAAGTAAGGGATGATGGCATATTTGCAATAAATGCTCAATAAATGAACTTTGTTTGTTTAGCATGAAACTCCTTCTGCCCTTCCCCAAAACAAATGTTCACAAATGCAACATCAGCATTTTTACATATGATGTAAGTCATGGTGAAAATTGTAGCAGTTACAACCCGTTGACCGATATAGTGTAAAAATATAGTAAACACATATACTAACCAGAAACCCAGCACTGTATATCACATTGGAAGTAAATTTTAATCAACTTATCAACATCTCAGTACTAAATTCTGAATATGTTATTGTTGAAGGCATGCAAGTTTTTTAATTTGGTGAGAAGTGCGAAAATTCAATAACAGGCAAGCGTTTGCAAATGAACTTGTTACAAACAGGGAAGCAAATAAATGAATTGGAGTAAGAACACTTGGTACAACATGTCAGAAGTACAAAGACTTGCATTACATTTCTAGTAAGAACAGGTTTTTGGTCTCATTACACAATAGCCCTTATGTCCACTGGTTGTTTAAGTTCCCCTGGCATTTCATATACACATAAAAAGACCATAAAACTGTTCATGTCAAGCCATGAAATACAAGTCTCTGAAGTTCCAACATGTTGTGCCAAGTGTGTTTTTTTCCGTATTTGTAACACGTTCTGCTTGTTACTGCTTGCCTGTCACTGTTTGTAACAAGTTCTGCTTGTTACCACTTGCCTGTCACTGGTTGTAACAAGTTCTGCTTGTTACCGCTTGCCTGCCACTGGTTGTAACATGTTCTACTTGTTACTGCTTGCCTGTCACTGGTTGTAACAAGTTCTGCTTGTTACTGCTTGCCTGTCACTGGTTGTAACATGTTCTACTTGTTACCGCTTGCCTGTCACTGGTTGTAACAAGTTCTTCTTGTTACTGCTTGCCTGTCTCTGGTTGTGCTCTGACATGTGGGATGTTATTTTAGTAGTTATTATTTTATTGTCTCTTGTTAGGTTGATGTAATTATTGACCTTTGCGATGATCTTGGAAATCTTCGAAAAGAAATACATGAATGTAAGAAAAAGCTAGAAGGAATTAAAGAAGATTACGAAATTGATGTAAGTAATCCTATCATCAACTCTCACAAGTCTGTTGCAACACTTCAAATATATATAAAATATTTAACATACTGTAAGTAAGACGAGCGTCTTTCAGTTTGACTCTACTGAACTGGGTATTCCAGATTCCTCCTGCATTAATAATATTGAACCCATGAGGGATGGCCCTCACTGGACTTCTTGGGAGACAAGTGTTTATATACTTAAAGAACTATCCAGTATATATAAAGATTAAATGCAACATTGATCTCCAATCCAGTGCATATTGACCTTCATTCCAGTGAATACATGCAATATTGTCCTCCATTAGTCATTAAATGCAATATTTACCTTCATTCCACTCATTAAATGCAATGCTTACCACCATTCCAGTACAATATTAACCTTTACTCCAGTCATTAAATGCAATATTTACCTCCATTATAGCCATTAAGTCTATTATTGACTCCTTTCCAGTCATTAAATGCAATATTGACTTTTCTTACAGGGTTATAGTGCAAAGGAATATTTTCAGAAGAAAGGACTAAAGCACCTAGAGAGATATTTCTATCTCATAATTTTCAACTCATATCTTCATGAACAGGTAGGCTTTCTTAGATGATTTTAGAAATGTCAAATTTCAAAATTTCAGAACACAATGGCTATAATGCACTGATCATATTGCTAAGTCTGACCTTTTAGTACCCTGAAGAGGGGACTATAACAATGGGCTCTGTCTGTGCAGACATGCACTATCTGATTTGAATTACAACACATAATAACTAAGTATTAAAAGCATTTTCTGTATGTACCACAAACATTTATAGCATCCATATCAAGTGTAAAAGTATACTGTTTCATTTGCTATGACCATATTAGAAAGACCACATGCTAGGCTTGTAAATAAACCAATTGAAACAGTATACTTTTACACTTGATATGAATGCTATAAATGAGTGTAACACATAGACAAAGTGCTTCACTTCAGTGTTACTTATTGTATTAGCAAATGAAACAGTATACTTTTACACTTGATATGAATGCTATAAATGAGTGTAGCACATTAGAGAAAGTGCTTTACTTCAGTGTTACCTGCTGTATATGGGGTTAGACAGATAAATAGACCTGTGGAGAACACTGATTTGCTGCCAGCTTTTCAGTCGTGTTCACAGGTAATATAGAAGGAAAGAACAAATATACACAAGGATTACTTTTGGTGCTCATATAACATTTTAATGAATGGTGGCCATATTTGGAGTAACAGATCAATATATTACTGCATAAAATAAAAAAGGGTGCTTAAATTCTGTTCTCGAATCAAATTATGCAATGTTTTTTATTTCAGTTTCCTGTCACCTTTAGTCAGCCATTTACTGAATGGATGTACAGACGGCCATATTTGTACAGATTGCTAAGCAATATTGATATTTCTGAAAGGAAAACTTCAACAGAACTTGTAGTGAAAGGAGTAAGACATTTGGTGAGTAGAGTGCCCTCTAGTGACATGTTGTTGTAGAATCTACTCCATGTGTGTAGTCAAGAAAAAGTGACTACTTCATGTGAATGAGTATTTGGCCTGGTTTATATCAAGTTTACTCAGTCTGTTGTATTTTCCTTTTTGATTACACAAAAAAAATCCTGTCTAGTTTTAAATTGTTCACTTTGACTCATGAGACTGAAATATTTATAAAACTATTCGTGTGAATGGTTTAAATGCCCAAGTGCTATCTTATCAGTAGTTACGGGAACGTCGCTAGCAGAAAGAGCTGTTTTGTATAACCGATATCTACCATATAATTGTACTTGACTATCCTTGTACTGTGTACCCTCATCGACTTTATAGGGCTAACCATTCCTTGACGTGTTACTGTGACCATTCCCTCAGGGCTTCATGATAACATGGAGCATTGCAGTAACATGTCAATAAATGATTAGCCCTATGTAGTTGATGAGAGCCCACAGTACAATTATGCAGTAGATTATAGATATCGGTACATACAAAACAGCCCTTTTAGTGAAGCAAAGCTCCGTGGACTGTGAGAGAGTCTATCTTATCAGCATAGCCATAATGATTCAATAGAAGCCTTCTGTTTGTAATGACTAATTTTTTTACTACTAGTATATAAAATATGCAAGATAACTGTTTTTCTGTGTCAAATATTAATCCTAATCTGATGGGCCTGTAAAGGCCAATGTTGAATTAGTGTAAATATTGGAGTGTAAAAACAATTGTCTGGTAGAGCTTGTTCTAAGATTATACTAATCCAATACCATGGGATTCAAACTTTGGCATTTAAGTTGGACAAATGACAAATATATGAAATCTGATAAATTTAAAGAATTATTAATTTAAAGTAGCCATATGAATGAGAATTTGGTATTTATTTGTCATTTTTAATTTACAAAACAATTGTATTATGGCTCCTACTAATGTGAAACAATATAGACCAAGCCTGTGTTTGTATTTCAGTAGAGAGTAAAAAGTTTGTTAATGTACGTACAATAACAAACATTTTACGTATTTATTAATCTTTCGCAATTTATTGAGTTACAAACACAGACTTGGTCAGTGTTGTTTCACACTGATTTCGCAAGTTGGAAGTTTGATAAAATTGTTTTATATGCAAATAGAAGGTGTCATCCCCTGGCATTAACAGTATTGTGACTATGCCATAATCCCAAAATCATTAATGTCTGTATTTTATGTTTATACATATAATTATGTAGGTTTCCGATGATTTCATTGGTTTGGATGTTCTGAGCTCAAGTCGTGAAGTCAACGTATCGAATTTCAGAAAAGTACCAGGTTTGAATGTGTATGGAATGGCACAGCCAAACAGAGAGGTGAGTTGAAAATAAATAGATATTCCCCAATATTTGTCTTCATTCAAAGTGGCCTAAGGGGCATTGCCACTATGAGTTGGTAGACGGGTTGAGTATTTTCTGACTGAATGAAGTAGAATATTGGGTAATAATAAAATTATACCTCCTCAAGTATAATTTATGAAAGTATCAGGTAAAATAATGGCAATTTGGAATGTTTTGATTCATATAGTTGGATCACCGCAGAACCAGTGACATAGACATGGGTTGTTATGACTCAGATTAACCAGGGTATATAATCCATATTTTCTGTGCAAAGACAATAACTTGGCTTGTGCTTGGTGTTATCTCATGTGTATGGTTCTATAACTTTAATATCAAGGAAAGTTAATCATTCCAATTTGTATGACGGCATCCAATCCATGAATGGTCACCTCTTCTAGGTATTAAAAAAAAGTGTAATAACATCTTGTGTACTACCTGATATCATTCTTTATTTATATATAAATGACTTCGTTGATTTCTTTGCAGGGTTTATCCAGAGTTGTACAGACTTTGATGGATAAAAAGCATGGCCATCCTTTAGTACTTTCCTTCAACCTCAGAGAAGATGTTGTTATTGACGGAGATGGGGAGACATACACACCAAGAGAACCCTCTAACTTAGGTGAAAATATCTATATGCCAGGAATAGATGCCAAAGAAATTGAGGTACGGTTTTCCTGGAATTTAGGAAAAGTTGTTGTTGGTGATGTTTATATTTGAAAAGCTACCATTCCAAATCTGTCACATTTATCATCTCTTTCTTTGATGCCAGAAATATAACCAATCACCAAACGTACACTTCATTACAGCGCCCCCATAAGGCCTTATAACAAATTACAAATACACCTGTTGCTAGTTCCAAGATGCACCATGTGCCTCACAATATAACAATATGTATTATATACATGCAGGAGTGTTGTTTGCACACGCTACTCAGGGGAATGGTTGTCACATGACCGTACCCTGGGTTTACCAGTAAAATCCTCCTGTGTCATTCATGCTATTTTATGTTTTATAAAATCACTCATAATTAAAGTCAACTTGCCCTTCCATCATTTCAGAGTCAACTTTAAAATACAGTACAGTTTTCGCCTAAGCTCTCGCCTCAATTCGCGTTCGCATCGCTTCAGCTTCGCTTTCGCTTCGCCTCAATCTCAAGTTTACGGGAGTTCGCTTCAATTAAACATCGCTTTCACTTCGCTTCCTTTTCGCGTTGAGTTCGCATTCGCATCGCACCCCATTCGCATCGCGTCAACTTTGTTTCTGAATCGCATTGTGTGGAACACGCGCTATTATACCCACATATTTGCATGATAAAGGATTTGAAACGAAAAGTATAGATCATTACGGCTACTAAAATTATGCGGGGTTGTACTTTACTTTTCTGTCTACGGCACGATAACCCTTTTGGTTAAATTTGCGTTAATAAATCAGGGCATGCCTTTTGAGGCGAGCGATCACTCCGCTCGCCTACCGCTCGCGCAAATTAAAATCCACGAGAGCGATTTTCCACTCGCGTGGGCCTCAAACAACCTGTACAACAGCCTGATGTTATTTTATATCATTTTTCAATATGTGGTTACCATAAAAATCAACGTTTATTCGGTAAAATTACGTGGTGGGAGCGTGGAACACTTCCGTGTTCATAATCGTCGATCTCCAGCTGAAGTCAGCGCTGTCATTCATGACCTATTTATGTATCTGAAATTTGCATTGTACTACCCTTATATGGGAAAAATAGTGACGTATTCGAAGCGGGACATGCATGATGTCATGGCATATCATGAATATTGATCAGCTCAGTATACAGGGAGATTTCAACTTTCGCATCATTGCAAATTGCGCAATTACGATTGATACGATGACTGTTTGGAGTTCTCGTTTTCAGCAATCCATCGATGAGTTTAGTTTTAAATTCCGATCGGCCTAGTTTTGTTAGAACGTGGTTTTGGAGACCATCCTACGTGAATGTCTCCTCCGGAACATGAACAACAACTGCGATTTATAGTTGCTACACAAAGTACATGCCCTGAGTTCAGACAATAGCTTGGCGATGTTTTGGAGTTTTGAAAGAATGACAATAAAATATTATACGATTGATTATTTTACAAAATAAAAATAAAACTAATCTGTCGATATTTCTCGTGCAGTTTTCAGAGAAATTCCCGGGCTTTTATTTCATAATCTCCAACACGCAGTTTCATTGTTTTTGTCCGATGATCTATTCAACTGCCGACCACGTCTGTTTTACCTCCATGACTTTATCGACTGCTGTAACATATAAAATATTTGCTCGAATTTTCGCCTTCTAAAACAAAGTAGGTCTGCTGCTCAGACGTGATAGGATCTCGCATCTTTAGTCGGCGACACCGGTCGTCCGTGTGCAGGTACTAGGTGGGGTTACGTGTGTTATTGTCTCGGATCGAGTGAATGGTTACGAAATTAGTCAAATTAGCAAGCGATTTAACGTCGCATTGCAACTTATACAGATGACAGCATTACGGTCGTTTCGATAAATTGTCAATTTGGTACGTAGTTTGGCGTTTCGCTACATACTGTTGGACGTTTCACTACATTATTAGCCCATTATATATTGCGGTGTTCGTGACCTATGAGGAACGTAGGACATCGTAGTGTACCGGGTTTTCTGCAAAGAGGACTTGTGTTTATCACCACTTTATTTTTGCTCACCACTGTGCAATTGCTTTTTCTACATTTGTTAACATGTGTATGTTAGTGGTTTGTACAAAGGGATCGTCCCGTTTGTAAAATCGATTTGACTGGTCATTCCATTTAATTGTTGTGACAGTTGTGGCCGTGTTCACGGCACCGGCCGACCAACCCTAGCGGGGACGATTTGGTAATTGGGGACAATATAACGCACCACCCCCTAATAAATCCATGCATAGAACCTCTCTCAGAATTTTGAGTTTTAGGTTTGTAATGTGCGTAACAGACAGAATTCACGACGTACAGCAGTGAAAACAGATATGCAAATACTGTCACACCTTTCACAGTATCGCTTCACCTTCATTGTTGTTTGACGTGAAGCGACCTTCATTGTTTTTTGATGCGATGCGAACATGAAGCGAAAGCGAAGCGAAATGACTGCGATGCGAATGCCGTCATGAAGCGATTCCAAGTTACGAAGCGAATTGATTGAAGCGATAATGAGGCGATGCGACTGCGAAGGCGAAGCGAAGCGAACGCGAAAAATGCGACAGCTTAGGCGAAAACTGTACTGTAGTTGGACAGGTCCAAATTTCCCTCAGCATTTGTTTGTTTTCTTTTTACAGAGAAAAGAAGCTCTTCTTAAAGCAGAAATACTCAAAAGTGGGAAGACCCTTCAGGTAGGTTGGTAATGATAGATAGATTTTGACACAGTCTGTAACTAAGACACTTTTTTGGGGGCTTGATGGGGGTGGGGGAGGGGGCTGGCTAAAGTTCTTGTCAGATTTGGATTAAAATATGGGTGAGATAAAGTTAGTTCTGAACAAAGTAAATGATTCTATCAAATCCTTATGAGTCATTTGATAAGATAACACTAATGTGATAACATGGGATTAAAACATAGGGCTTTAAAGTCAGAATACCAACCTTAGAATAGGGAACTTGCAAACCTGCCATGTTGAATGTTGCATCATGGGAAATGTGATAATAAATACTAATCTATTAGTATTGTAAACAATGTTGATATTGGTTGTAACTACATATAACCAATTCATAGTTACCCTGACAATTGTGGGAGGTTAATTTTATCAGTAGCTCCAGATTAGGTATTACGATAACCACAGATAATCCCATAGTCCTTTGCATCTGAGCATGCTCAGTCTGGATTGCAAGTTCCCTATAGGATGTTTTTTAATTTTGTGGTACTCCAAAAAATTATGTTTTGATGTTGTTTTGATGTCATGTCTGACTACATGTGTAGCTGATGTAGCTGATGTGAGCTTTACCAGTTAATAAGTATATTATAGTTCAACATATTGGACATGTGTCGTGATCTAATCGTAGTCTGGAAAGGAGCTAAGATCTTGGACAGAAAGGAGAGAGGATTTTGAAAGGAAAGTGTATGGAGCAGCTGATATATATCAAAATGAAACCAGCTTGAACAGAGATAGAGGACAATACTGAATACCTGGGATCTATGATCATCTGTTATGGCTCACCAAACGACATCACATTCAGTCCCGATCTGCTACTACACCCCCTAGTGGCAGCAAGTGAACAAGGCTAGATGTTCTAGGTGCTTTTGTGTTTGCATTTTTGTGAAATTTTTTAGAAACAATTTTTAGAATTGTTCAACATGATTTAATAACTGAAGAATATTTCAATATAAAAGTACTCACCGAGGACCCTAAAATTTCAGACTAGACATTTTAAGGAGACATTTTCTTCCACATAACTTTATAGATATGTGTCAAGGCAAATATATTAAAATGAAGTGTAACTCAACTTTGGAAATTTTGCAGGTATATCAAGAGACAAACCAACCTAGGGAGCCTAGGGAGTTCAGTAGTATACTGACAGTAAGGGAGATGTATGAACTACAGATTAATC
Source organism: Glandiceps talaboti (assembly GCF_964340395.1). NCBI lineage: Eukaryota > Metazoa > Hemichordata > Enteropneusta > Spengelidae > Glandiceps > Glandiceps talaboti. The sequence continues at coordinate 10,465,605 of NC_135570.1, forward strand.
AGACCCCTCAACTTAGGTATTATAGAATGCCAATGCAGGATGAAGGATCACCAGTTGAAGAGGTAAGTGGTCATGCATACACAATTGCTCAAACTTGACTTATGTGCCATGTGATCACCACATGATGGGTTTAATGGTTTCTGATTGGTTCTTGCAACTTTTAATATTCAACAACCACAAGACACACAATGAGTTTCTGATTTGCTCGTCTTGCAACTTTTATCATGTGATTGACAATCATATGATGCGCCTATAATGGTGTCTGATTGGTTCTTGTCTTGCAGTTTTAGTCATGTGACGATCACATGATGGCCATATCGGTTTGTGATTTGTTGTGTCTTCCTGCTTTTCACTTTAGATATTTGCAAACACATGATTGGGCTGACGGTTTCTAATTGGTTCTTTCAACTTGAAAAGTTTTAGTAATGCCACAAAAACAAGACAAGTATAATGGTTTCTGATTGGTTCTTGTCTCACAGCTTTTTCCAACTTTAATCATGTGACAATCATATGATGGGCATAATAGTTTCTGATTGGTTCTTGTCTTGCATGTGATGGGCATAATAGTTTGTGATTGGTTCTTGTCTTGCAGCATTATGATTTGCTGGTGTCAGTCATCAAAGACTTAGATGAGATTCATACAGATGAGGATGGTCCAGCGTTAGTCTTCAATTGCCATGATGGCAAGGACAGAACAACCACAGCTATGGCTATTGTTGGACTGGTAATGTGGCATAAAAAGGTATGTTGTCATGGTAACCACATACCAAAATCTTTCTTTTCACAGACAACTCGTTTTTTGTATTTTTTTTGCTTGCATCATCAGCTTAATACCAGGAGTAAAAAATAGTATAATAAAATTATGATGAAAAAAAAGTTGAGTTATGCAAAAGTGATAATTCTTGTGATCCAGTTCGTAGATGTTGTCTTATATTTGATCATTTTGTTTTATTAAATCTGACAGGGTTTCCCAGTTGGATGCAAACTTGGTGAACAAGAACATGTGAGTCTGCCAAATGCAGAGTATACCAAGGGAGAATTTGCTGTAAGTTAATGTTTCAGTATTGTAAAATTGTAAATTAATAGATAATGTGTTAAAGGGGCACAAGCTGAGTTTACACGTGTTTGGACATAGTTTATGCTACATTTATGTAAGGTACTCGCAGTATTGTACTTATTGAGGCACACATAACCACCGCTTGCAATTAACTGAATTCAAACCTAGTATTAAAATATAACTTATGATTACAAATCTTTAAAATAGTTTTATCTGAGTAATTATTTGGTTTATTTTGACAGTGTGTACTGAGGTTGGTCAGGAGACTACCAAATGGAAGTCAACTCAAGAGGGAAGTAGACTTTATTCTAGATAAATGTTCTGAGACAATGACCCCAATGCACTACCATGCCAGAGAGGTCATCTTCTCAACATACAACAAGGTTGGTCATGTGATAGTCATGTGGTCACCATGTGACCTTTTACACATTCTCTAAGTGCTGTGATATGTATGTTTGTGTCAAGTAATCATATGTTGGTCATGTGATCGGCGACTGATGATGTGGTGTGAAAAGTTGTGTGATTACATGAACTTTGAATGTGTTGAAAATTATAAGCAATTTGACATGACAAGAAATACTGAGAGTTTTTGAGTAGAACCTCTAGTGTTGTTTATTCACTGCCAGTAGATGGTAACAGATAGGGACTGAATATGCTGTAATTGATGTAGTTGAATTGGATACAACAGGTGATCATACATCATAGCTCGTACCCCAGAACTTGAAAATGTTTAATACCTGCTTTTAGCTATGTCACAAATATAATGCAACCATGTGATGAGCATGTGATCTTATGTAAAGTTCTTTGAAATTTTGTAAATGTGATGGATGTGAAGTAGTCATGTGATGAGCATGTGATCTTATGTGAAGTTATTTGAAATTTTGTAAATGTGATGGATGTGAAGTAGTCATGTGATGAGCATGTGATCTTATGTGAAGTTATTTGAAATTTTGTAAATGTGATGGATGTGAAGTAGTCATGTGATGAGCATGTGATCTTTGGGTTGGCCTAATGTATAGCACCCTCAACATAGTTGATAGTTAATTTACGACTTTTTTGACTAAAACACAAACAACATTATCATCACTTACAGTACTTTTAAATCTTTATTTTGTAATTTGAAATCCATTTCAGATAAAGGCTGCCAAAACTGAAGAAGATGGGATACTGTATCAAAGACAGAGTATTCTTTATCTTGAGAGGTATATCTATTTGATATTGTTCAATACATACCTACATATGGAAAGGATGGATAATTGGGAGAAACCATTCACACAGTGGATGGAAGAGGTATGTAACGTGATTGGAAAGATTTTTTGAAAAGTCCAGTCAGACTTATCAGTATACTTGTATTGATTACAGCTTCAAGGAAAAGTTCAATCAGACATATTTCTAGCTTTAGTACTTGTGTTGATTACTGCCATGAAAAGGAAAAGTCCAGTCAGACTTATTTCTGCCTTTAGTACACTTGCATTGCATTGATTACTGCTATCAACTTAAAGGAAAAGTCCGGTCAGACTTATTTCTGCCTTTAGTACACTTGCATTGATTACTGCTATCAACTTAAAGGAAAAGTCCAGTCAGACTTATTTCTGCCTTTAGTACACTTTCATTGATTACTGCTATCAACTTAAAGGAAAAGTCCAGTCAGACTTATTTCTGCCTTTAGTACACTTACATTGATTACTGCTATCAGCCTAAAGGAAAAGTCCAGTCAGACTTATTTCTGCCTTTAGTACACTTGTATTGATTACTGCTATCAACTTAAAGGAAAAGTCCGGTCAGACTTATTTCTAGCTTTAGTACACTTACATTGATTACTGCTATCAGCCTAAAGGAAAAGTCCAGTCAGACTTATTTCTGCCTTTAGTACACTTGTATTGATTACTGCTATCAACTTAAAGGAAAAGTCTGGTCAGACTTATTTCTAGCTTTAGTTGCATTGATTACTGCTATCAATTTACCTGTGTAAAGGAAAATCCAGTCAGACTTATTTCTACCTGTAATACTCTGTGCTCAGCTTTCATATGATTTACATGTAAGGTGAGAGAAGTATCACTTTGGTGCATTCTCGCAAACCAGAGCCTTTATTTCTATTTAGCTGACACTGTGAAATAAAGCTTTGGTTTCTTAGGGCTATGAAAGTGTTATTTCAGCTTTATAAATATTCATAAGTAATGATGTCATGACAATCCATACATTCTGTAGTCAAGCGTGTTTACTGTAAGCGTGTATTTAATGCTGATCGACAACTATTTATACTTATTCTCTGACTTATACCTGACTTGTCACTGTGAATGAATGTCTATGTGACTAAATATACCTGTATATAGGGCCATTCCCTTGAAGCAAAAGCATTTTCTGACCGTATACAGCGCAGCAAGTCTAACAGGTGGACATAACGTGAACCATCCTTCCTACATGCACTGAGTGAATGTGTACGTGAACGGGAGATTCAAAAGACCCATGTAAAAATTACTAGTCTCACTCAAGAAGATATGGTACATCAACATCTCAGTAGTAAATACAAAAGCTGTTATCATTGAATGTATGAAGTTTTCAAAATTTGGTTAGAAGTGCGAAAGTGTAGTTCAGCAATTGCATTGACGCCATGTGTTTAGGGGATAGGGGAAAACAAAGTTTGTTTATTGAGCTTGTGTGACATTGTACAATCTTCTCTAATAAACTTTTCTTCTTGGTTTTCATAAAGTTTGGAGGAAACCATGGCAACACTAATAGACTTTTCTGGTTTTCCCTACAGTTTGGAAGGAAAGTCAGAGTGTATGAAGTACTGGATAATCTTGATTTTACAGAAGATTTCCCGGAAGACAGTGGAGCTGGTAGATACAGTCGGATCAGGTGGAGGTGGTTATTTAAACAACCCAAATTGATATTCAGGGGATTATTTGTATAAATATGTTAGTTGGCTGTACACATGTAGTGTAATTTAGAAGTTTTTTGTCACTGTGAAAAAAACTCTGCTTGTAACATCACATATGATTTGTGAACATGAAAGTAGATTTTCACCAATATTTCATTTTTTTTTCATGAATTGTACCACACCACACTCTCTGCTAGTGTGTGTTGAGTATAATAAAGATTGATTGATGGAATATGTGATTTGCTTGAAATACAACACAAACCTGAGGTGCCCTTTTGGTGCACCTTAGCTTGATTTAGCCAGTTTTGGTGTGTTATATTTTTGGTTGTTGGGTATTGAGTTTTGACTTTTAGTAAAGATGAAATTACTCCTTGACCAACATCAAGATGAAATTAATTGTATACCTGAGGTGCCCTTATGATGCACCCTAAGCTCTTGATATTTTGATACATTTGGGGCACTGTGTGAATTTTGAACTCTGTAATTTGAATGTTGATCAAGTTTAACTAAGAAACAAGGGCAGGTGCCATGTTTTTTGAAATACACATTTATATTTTACTCTGCTGTATACATATACATTTCTAATAGCACTGTAAAAGTTATCATGAAAATTAGGAGAGTCTGACACTTTTCAGTCGATGTGTGACAGCTCAATGTATTGAACGTCAACAAAAATATATACTCACTTCAATAACGAGACTGAAATTGTGTCAAGTAACTTGTATGAAATCATAGTTACTATAGTTTCCTTAAAAAAAGGCCAGGACAAGTTTGAAGCTAGTCAGGCATTTCATTCATAATCATTGTTTCACTTGGTTACTACAATTAATAAATAACATAGAGGTGTCCAAAGGTGTCCAACATGTACAAGTATCTTGGTTAACACATTTAAACAGTAACCTAAGGTGTCTCGTTCATTCAAGTATTTTGATACATCTGAACAGTAACCTAAGGTGTCTCATTCATTCAAGTATTTTGATAACATCTGAACAGTAACCTAAGGTGTCTCATTTATTCAAGTATTTTGATCACATCTAAACAGTAACCTAAGGTGTCTGAGTCATTCAGTCATACTGTTTCGCCTTAGTAATCAATGTATTTTGTTAATTCCCATATTTGTCGGGACCATGGACAAGATTAGTTTCAAGTGAACTACATTGCATTTCCATGGTCCTCACCAGAACATTTTTTTATTAGTGATATTTTCATTTTTGTATTATTATCATCTTATGTTTCTGGTGGACATGAATTCAATTCAAAATTCAATTCAGAGGGGAACCATACAAATGCACAAACACAAGGAATCATTCATTTTTTTTATTTTTTATTATGGCATATGGATTTTACCACCATTTCTATCTTGTGAATGTGTGTTTTAAAGTTGTTCTTTTTAAGTTGAAATTTGCAATCGTGTAGATTATTATTTTATAAAACTTGTATGTTTTAGTAATAAATGAGGGTGATATATACCTTAACCCATAATTGTTTTTCAGCATATCAGACAGCACTCTAAAACTGTAGTAGCATTTTTTTAAATCTGGTGAGGGTGTAAACACAAACAAACACACTGAGCAGAAATTCTCATGTTACTGTACTTCATATTTATTTTTATGTGCAATATCATTGATTTTGTATTTAAAGACATTTATAGATTTTGCTAATTACACTTGAGATTTTATCATCTGTTTTCACAGCATGTATAGGAATATTCATTTTAGAACATATTTCTTTCTTCATTTATTACAATATACGAGGGTATCTTGGCATATCTGATAACCAACCTATCATACCCATATTAGGCATGTTTATTTGAATAGTGTATGAATGTTTAATTACCTTTCCAAATATGGTCAAATTGATTTTATCACCACCATATTAGGCATGTTTATTTGAATAATGTGTGTATGTCTAATCACCTTTCCATATATGGTCAAATTTCATCACCACCATATTAGGCATGTTTATTTGAATACTGTATGAATATGTAATTAGCTTTTCATATTTGATAAAATTTGGTATCACACCCTATTAAGGCTTGTTTATTTGAATATTGTATGAATATCTAATGAGCTTTCCTTATATGGTCAAATAAATGCCACTTAAGTTAATGAAGTTTTTGTGAACATTGAGAGAAATCAAAAAGATTCATTTACATATTTTAGTTCTTTACATAAACACTTTTCACTGATATGTGTTGATATTGTAAGTTAATATGTTTTAAAGTCAAATGTAGTAAAATCTTTATGGTTCTAATTATGTAAGTAGTAGTTTTAAGTTATGTTATTTTAATAACGGTGAATTTATGATATAGATGTAATATTTTTATTTCTGTGTTTTCATGACTGAAAAGGATCCTTTGTTTGAAGAAGTGTAAATATTTCTATAATAACAAGACATCATTTCTTTTAAATTTCAGGTTTTGTACTTCTAGCTGTCCTCAGTCTCAGGGACGTACTTTAGGACACAAGTTTTAATCGTAAATAGGCTGGGCCATAAAATTAGCATGTACTACTCTCATATGACAACAATTCTACAGCCATGTAGTATTGCATTATGACTCACATTTAACTGTCATGTGACATTTTCTTACAACACAAATTTTCATGTAATGTTGCAAAACAGAATCTTACCTTTAGCCTAGACATTTTATCTACCATAATTTATACATGTTGTGTTGCATTACAGAAGGAAATCAAGAAAATGAAGGGAAAAATATGAATATACTATATTCTACACTATGTATTAACTTACTATACCTGAAATATGGTGTAGACCACCTAAGTGAGTCAAGTAAAAGAAAACTATTCAGTTTTGACTGCTTAGGTGACCGTATAAAACGACTCTGCTTTAAACCACCGAATGGAGCCATGTATTAGAAAGAAAATTTTCAGTTTAGACCACCTAGGTTGGTGATATAAAAGACAGTTATATGTATTTAAGTGTTGCCCACCTAGGTGAGTGACAAAAGAAAATGCAGTTTTAGACCACCCAAGTAAGTCATGTTAAAGAAAATTTCAGTTTAGACCACCTAGGTTGGTAATATAAAAGACAAGTATATTGTAGATGTATTTACTGTTTGTTGACAAGATGACTTGTAGATTTGTGTACTCGCTCGTACCTCAAACCACTACAAGAAACAGAATGGTAATTTAATGCCTGTTCAGTTGCTGCTTCAAGGATATATATGTCTTGTTTGATGTTGTCATGTCAACCTAGACTCTCTCACAGTCTCGGAGCTTTGCATAAATAGCTACTCGGGCTTTGCCTAAAACGTCGACAAAAGTTTAGCCCTATGTGATTGATGTACAGTACAGGGCTAGGGATACTGGGATACTAGTATACGAGTACAATTAGGCAGTAGATACCGGTACATACAAAACAACCAAAGTTTTAGCTATTTATGCGAAGCTCCGAGGACTGTGAGAGAGTCTAATGTAAACCCAGCTGTGCAGGTTTGTGTGTTTTTATGTTGAACTTTGTCTGAAGTTAACTGATGGTTTGCTTAGATACATGGTTGTGAATTCCTAGCATTGTGTGTAGTCATTCCTACTACATGAACAGAGTTATACTGAGCAGTTTTCAACTCATATTTACTCAACATCACATCAGCGTAAAAAGCAAAAATTGAATTCATCTAAGACTTTAATTATTAACTTTATACACATAATGATAGTGCAAGCATTCACATAATGATAGTGCAGGCATACACATAATGATAGTGCAGGCATACACATAAGTACATGTTATTTGCCAAATACCGTTCCAATCTTGCTGCAGGAGGTGATTTTTCCAGTAATAACGGAGAGCCGGAGGCAAGCCGTTATACGGGAAAAATTACCTCGAGCAGCAAGATGTGGAACAGTATTTGGCAAATAACATACTTATACATCACCTGCGACTATGAAATTCAATTTTTGAATGTCTAAAAATGCTGTTTCATTTTAAAACAAAAATCATTTCCACGTTATACTGTTTAGCGTAGTATCACGCACTTCTCTATGACTGCAGTGCGGTTGTTTACATCTCATCCTTAACTTTATCATCCAATCAGAGTGCGCATTTGCTCAGTAGTATGATGTAATGTTTACTATTTCCATATCACTCAAAGATATATTCAAACTTATAAACCTTCAGCAGAAAAATGAGTGCATCTTTGTTTTGTGTACTGCATTCCATTAAATGTACAGAAATGTTCGTGATATACTTTGTTGTTCTAGTTAAGCAAAAATTGCACCCTCTGTGGCGGTAATTTTGATATCCTTCATAAATTTAGGAATTCATGTTCACGATCGCGTGACGACCATGCGTTCGCTGTATCTGGACTATCACCATTCTGCATGGAATTTTGTGACAGTTTCCCTTTGACACAAAACGATGATATTTCATACGGTTGACAATAAATTTGGCATTTGGAAATGTTGGTTATAGCTGTATTTCTAGTTGTCTGCTCGGTTTGTTTACAAGGGGACGTCCAGTGATCATATGATACAACAAGCAAAAATATGGTTGTTGGTGAAAAATACGCCTGTGTATCTGCAGGGCTCTCGACCAATCAGAATGCGAGATTGGTGACAGGTGACGTATAATGACGTGTACAGAGTTGTGTTTAGCTGTGCGTTCAGGACTCAAACTTGGAAAAACAGTGGAATGTACTCACGCATGTTTGCATATTCTGCATGCTCAGTAGGCAAAACACATTACTTTGTTTTGCAAACTTGTCTATATTTACAAGACATTGTTCATGCAACAACCCAAAGGAAAACCTAACAATTAGTTTACAGTTATATTTCTGAACTTTAACCAAATTATGACATTTAATAGATGAAAAATGACAAAAAACTTAACACATATTTACAGTTACATGTAGACTGCCCTTTTGACATACCAACATTTGCTACAGAATGTGTGGATTGAACAATATTAATCAATCACAGAATTTTGTCCAATAATTTAGTTACATAATGTCCATATATGGTACAAATGTCATATCAGCTAAGACACAATAGTCTATACATTGTTTACACAGTTGTGGTTTTGAACAACTTTTGGTTCATGACTTCTGATTACTGCAGATGTTTTGCTCTTGGGAGCAAAGTCACAGCTAGCTACTAGACCATCCGAGATAGTGTCCAGCTTCAATTTCTAAAGGACTGGTGGTATTTTTTGTACAAAACTATCAATAGAACGTCAAACTAGATGATATTTAAGATTCAGATGTAAATTTTTGTACATTCAGATCATGTTTTAAGGATTGTTTATCATAAATAGTAATTTTGAGAACGTTTTGTGTAGGTGCAATATAGGCATTTACGTGTCTGATTATTTTCAAAATTTTAACTAGGATAAACTCTCCCACTGCATGAGCTCCCACCTTTGCATTAGTGCTATTTTGGAATGTTTCACTGGCAGCATGTCCACTTTTTGGTGGTTAGGGATGATTGCACTGTTCAAGATGCACTGCTTATTTTGCAGTGTCGCAGAAGAATAACAGCTCTGGTTTGTAAGAATGTAAAACATTCTGAAATAGCACTAGTACTTTAATTGGTATTACAGTTCATTATATGAGGTGATTTATTTAATACAGATGGAAAATTGTAAAGATGTGTATGTTTTAGTCTCAAAAAACAGTGAACAAACAAATAAACGTCCATGCATCTGTAATGTAGTAATGGTATCATTGTCTAGTCTCCGGTTACTTCAGTTAAATTTACTTTCTTTTAAATTATTTGTTTACATTTTTTAGAAAATAATAATTTGGGAAAACTTTGGAATTTTCTTTTCAGAGAATGAAAATGTATCAATTTTAGTGTTCATGTTATGTGCATCTTATTTTTTCATCAGCTAAAATAAATAATCTTTATTAAAGTACGGAAGTCCAATTTTGTTTCTTAGTCCAGTAAATCCACTAATGAACACTTGGGGGGGGGGTGTGTGTGCTGTATTCAACGGTAAAACGGTGAGATACATGAACTTGGAATCAAGTTTTTAAAAAATGGTGTAAATCACTTGTCATACATGTATTTTATCATTTGATCACACCTTTCCTTAAATGAAAAAGTTTAAAGATGGAGTAACGATAAGTCACATTGAAAGTTACAAAATAAGATTGGTCAATCAATTTTCAATGAAATTCAATATTCAAAAACAGTTTCTCAGTGGAGTTAAGTGTGTGTTCTATAACACACCACATTCCCAGGCATGCATTCTTTCCAGAGTGAAAAGAAATTACCTGTAGAACTGTAATAGTGCCCTTGGGAAAATAGAAAGCAAATAGTGCACTTTGTATGCAAATTGTGGTCACCCTGGGCATGGATGTATACATCCATGCCCTGGGTCACTAGTCCATACCAATGTCATGGTCTAAGCCAATCACGGAAGGCTGGATGAAAACGATGTGTTATAAAATACCATAAGCCAGGCTTACATCACTAGTATTCTGGCCTGCATACTAAATTGTTTCTATATAGCACCACATAAACCTCATTTTGTATATAGAGAAATATAGTAACATAGTTTAGTATACAGGCCAATAGTAGAAGCTATGCTATGGTAAACAAGAGAAGGGCTATACTGCAGATATTGCACCGAGTGCATATGACTGACTTGAGTTCATTTTAAGCCGTTTACACCATGTTTCAACCAATCACATGTTTACAAACTCGTTTTTTGGCCCTGTCTATATAGTTAAATGCAGTGTGAATGGACAGCAAACAAACACACCTGTGTGTGGTCACGAATAGGCCAATCAGATTTGAGGATGTGTAGCAAGTCATTGCGTGCAACAGGTCAGTGATTGGCCAATTTATTTCAACCATTTGGCACTCAATGTGCGCTCGTGGGACACGTATTTCTATCAGTTTTGTCATTCCGGCATAATATTTTGATGTGAGACGACAGTCATGCCATGGGTACTATACGTAGTGGGGTGTTTGAAGATTTGGCTGCTCCATGATTTCGGCAACAGACTGGTGAGTAAAATGTACATGTAATCCTCGTCAGGCTCGTGTCGACATGTCCTCCAAATGTTTACGCGACATTTTGTGATTTTTTTGTTTTTGTTTACAAATCGGCTCTGCGTGCCTCAAAATCTTACGTGATTTCACTCTGGCACATCTGTAACTTGTAAGTCTAATCGTTCGCTGCAGTCTTTACTTATTCACTGAAGTTATTTGGAAAAAGGACGACTTGCGACTACTTACTCCGTATGCAAGCAGGACTATATTATAACTACAGTAACTGTAACGGTCGCTCTCGGTCCTCCGCTAGAATCTTTGTTTTTCTTTACAAAACTCGTAAGAAAATAAAAAGTAAAACGAAAAATGTCGAGTCACACAAAATAAAATATAATTTAAAAAAAAAAGTGTGTTAGTGTATTACAAATAAAAACAAAGCTAGCAGGACTTGAATAATCAGTGCAGTTCTGGTGATATGTGCCAATTTTGGTGCGTTTCTCAAAATTTGCTTCGTACTCGCATTTTGTCTGATAGTGATTAAAAGTTCTCTCTATTTATCAGCTGCAGTTTCTATAATCAAAACCAGATCAAAACCGACCAAAATTATCAAGAAGTCTAGTATAGTAGTGGCGACTTCTGACCCAGTTCTCTTTGAATGACCTGTGTGGTCTGATAGATCATAGATGTTTACTTCCTCTGATCGCAACCTTAAATACGGAGTTTTCTATTGGTTCACACGAATTGCCTTGAGAAATTGCGGATTTATCGTCCAACCCGGTATCAGTTAACAGAATGACAGAAGACACCAATCGGGTATCTGGAGATTCCACGTAGCTACGTTTACTAAATCGATGTGCCGCGTACAAATGCATAATATACGTGGTTATACATGTTATTGACTCTACAAATCACCATGTCATCAGATTCCAGTTTTTGTTACACCACAGACAAGTTTCTTACTTGTCTGTGGTTATACACCTGTACCATTATACCAAAGTAAAGTTAGCTCTACAGCAAACTGACTTTACTATCTGCGCAATGCCATAATACCAGTGTTTTAGATATTGCAGTTTTTATGTGACATGCAAAACTTACATGATGAATGGGAGATACTCATTCAACCAACAATCAGATGCACCAACCTTTTATTGTGATGATGTTTCTTGAATACTTTAACCTTATGCATAAAGATGTTAGATGGTGCTGTCTTTTACAACTGTGAAATTATTGCTTACATAGTCAAAAAATTAGTTTAGTTCCTATACGGCTAAGCATTACGATTTACACCTCTACTCACACACAGGTTTAGTCTAAAAGACCACGTTGGCATCTAGACTAAATAAAATTGTCTGAACAGACTCTTACATGTAAAGTAAAAACTCTCCAACACTCCCAAATAAATGAGGTAGACATATCCTCGTCTCAAGATCCCCTCAAGATGACATTAAACTTTAAAAAAAGAAGGACCTATACTACTAGTTATATGCATCATTATACATCACCGCCCTCTATGGCGAGTCTTGCAAGCCAATGTGTCAGCTGGGAAAAAATGTTCTGGCTTGCGAGAATGGTTATATGATGGTGCTAGCTGTCTTGTAAAGCTTGGAAATTATTGCCCAAAATATTTGAATAGTTTAAAAATTGGCTTCATGAGTCAAAATTACCTCCAGCTCTTCTAGGGTAAGACCCCCCTCGACCCCCCCCCCCCCCCCACCGATGTAATTTTTTCCATCCAAGCTTTCCCCCAACCTTTTACTGTCAAGACAGCAAGACAGTGATATTAAACTAATTAACAAATATTTCATATCTATATAGTCGCTAATTACATGATGGTGCTCACAGTCTTGTATTTGCGAGACATCCCAACGCAAGCACTTCCACTGGTCAGGGACTTTTTGTCGACCTGACAAATATATACTGATACAGGCCGGAGAAACTGACTGGTCCCGCACATACATACACATCTCTAGTGTCTAAATGCCAACTCCATACAATGTACGTAATGTTAACATTCTATTAGGCTTAAGTCAAACTATGACAAAATTGTATGTTTGATATTGGTGAATTTACACAAGATTTAGATTTACTGGTCAATGGTGAACTACTTAATATTTGGAGAATGTGAATTGATATCTGAAGATACTGGTGAATAGTGAATTAGACCTTTTACTTCCAGTTGAATGGTGAAGGGTCTATACATAGTTTTTAAGAACATTGGTCTGAGCATCTTCTCAGCTACATACCCCCACAAACCAAAGGCAGTTGAAGGTGCATACACAATGAGACTAGATAACCTCAGAGAGAGAGTGGTACTGTCATTCAAATTTATTAATCTGGGATCAGTATTATAGTATATGATTACATCATCAAATAAGTTTTTGGTTTATGTCTGAGAGTGCCACAATGATTGAAATCAAGCCGGTTTTATCACATCAAATTGTAAAAAAAGTAAAAAAAACAATCTTCAATACATAGAACGTCCATTCAAGTGTCTAACACCATATATTATGCAAGCTCTCTTGTAAGAAAGCGACCTTTGACCCAAATCTTGACATTCTGCATCAGTTATCAAAATCAAGCTATTTCTTACACATTGCAGAGTCTGTAGCAGTTATGTATGGCCAGTTTCTTTAAAACTGATGTCTAGAGGTAATATGGAACAAGAACCCCCCCCCAAAAAAAAAAAAAAATAAGATAAAATAAAAATTCTATAGTTTGAATAAGGAATAATAGACTTTACCATATGTAAAAAAATATATCAAATATCTTAAAATTTTTACTACTGATTTTTCTTTTTGAAATTTTCAATATTTTAACCCAAATTTTTTTCAAAATTAAAATTGCCATCTCAAATGTAATGACAATCGTTAGATTTAATGTTAATGCAAAATTGGTTTATAAAATGTTAATTTTCTAAGAAACAATGCACGAAAAAACTTGTTTCTTTAATGTCTTTACAGATTTTGAATTCTTTTAAATTTATACGGTAGTATAATAGACTGAGCTGAGCCCCTTAGGTCACTCATATTTTTCTTGGCTGAATGAAGAAAAATATTGGTGAATAATATCTAACTGTTCTTTATTACATATGTACCAGAGATTATTTGCACTGGTGCGTGAGCTTAGTAGTGGTATTTTCACTGCAGTGTTACCAAAAACATTATTGCATATCTGCATGCAAATAAGGACTAAATCGATCAACTATACATTTGAAATGGTGTACATTATTGTGGCATGTGCTGTAGATTTTTTTGATTTTATGGAAAGTGCTGTTTCAGATAATCATATAATATAATAACAAACCCCATGCCATGTGAGTTCCAGTGTAGGTACTCAGGGGTATTTGCACTCATGCTTGCAGTGTTTTCTGCTGCACTTTCACTCGCCGGGCGCAGAGAACACTGCAAGCATTAACATGCAAATAGTTCGAGTACGCCACACCAGCACTCATGTATTCTGTTATATTACTGGAAAAATCAAGCCTTAAAATACAATAATTAAAATATCTTTGAAACCAAAGACAAGTTTCCATTTCAAACACAGATGGACAAAAACACACAAGAAAACAAAATCCCGGCAAAGTAAGGTTACATTTCATCATATCTACCACACAATAATTAAAATAATAAAGGGAGAAGTGTAACAAAATAAGATCAAATGATTATTAATTATGCATTTACACAGCAAAATCAGGCATTTTGCCCCTTTATCGTTGAAATTAAATTGTAACTAGTTTGGTACCTGTTTAACCTCTAATGATTAAACATTGGTCTTTGTTTTTTCAACTTAAAATTGTAAATAATTTTTTTTTGTTATAGTTAATAGTAATATGATTCAATAAAGTTTTCTTGCTTAAAATATTTTATTTAGATGAAGGGACCCTTGAACAATTCAAAGCATTACACCAAGTGTTAACCAGGTCAGTCCAGATGGCTTTCACAAATTTGACAAACAAGTACACCAAAGGTGTTCTATGACAAAATGTATAAGAGTCTGTATTCAGTAAAGATGATTTTACCTTGAAAAGCATTGAGTTTGTATATAGAATGTTGTGACTTTTTTTCCATTGAAATTCATGGAGTATTACTAAAAATAGTAATGGTAACTTTGAATGGTAAAGTAGTCCCAATGGTAAATGAAGTCCCAATCAAGGCCCCCCCCCCCCTCCCATACAATCTACAAACAAAATTTAGACTCTTTGTGGAACAAAATAATTTTTTGAAACTAAAGTGCGGAACTGCCTAGGACATGCCCTGAATAACACCAGGGATTCCTCCTTACAGTAAACCATAAATGTGTTTTCTGGTCTTAGTGTACACAGACTACCTTGTATTTTGTTCAGTTAGGAGGCATCAAGGATGTCATCCCCTGCCAACGTAAGAGCTCATTATGATTTATCCATGAATTGTGAAAATAATTCCAATCTACAATTTACCATCTCTGGTGGAAATATCTGAAATGTTAACACTTAAGTCTTAAAAAAATCTTTCAGAAAAATACTTTTACCTTGAATGAGAATATGTTTGTTGTTCCAAATAATTTCAAAAGGTGATGGAGTCTATCATGGTTGTTTAGTGAATAGATAATTAATTTTTTATCACTTTAATGTACATTGATAAGACTAAGAATGTAGAGTATTTTAATACTAAAATTTTAATAATTTTAACTCTACCGATAATGGATAAGTTGCGATTCATCCAGCAATGTAGTACATTTGATAACCCTTTGGGTAGTGCGGTAAGATTCATTGTAAATACATATCTCATAATACATTATAAATAGTCTTACTAAAAAGTAAAAGTGTAAATGACAATACTAGAGAAATGTACAAAATCTGTAAAAATGATGTTTCCTTTATAGACCTTTCACATATATCAAATCGTCTTTGTAAACTAAAAGCATCCATTTTACAAGAATTTACCAACCATCCTTGTAAACTACTACTTCCTCAGCACATTCTGAAATGAAATAATTTTAGAAAAGTTGATCATACCAAGATATAGATATATATAAATGTATAAATTAATTTTTTTGAAATGTTTTTTTTACACCTAACTTTAGCTGAATTGTGACAACAATTTCAATTTTGTTATCTTAATTTGAGTGGAATATTAAAAAGTTGGTATTGAGAGTGTGTAAGATAAATTAATGTAACTACAATGAAGTCAACCTCAGTTTAAATGCATTGTACATTGAAAGAATTTTTGTTATGGAACGGAAAAATTAATATTACAATAAATGGAGATGATAAAATACAAACTACATTTTGTAACTACAGGTATATCAGTTAGTCTGAAAGGTCCAGCCATTTGTCTGCTTTATATGTAACCACTCGCTAACCCATCACTTTATATAAGTATAATCTTTCAGGTTAGTGTATCTGTGATAGATCACCAAATATAAATAGTGTCCGTCAGCAATGGTTGTATTTTACAGCCTTTGTGGTTGGAATGACTAGAACTGAAGAAAATTAACAGCATCTTACGTGATAGCTCATCCACTCCCTGCCCCGACTACAGCTTTGGCACCTGCTTTTTTAACACAATATATTATAACAGTCACACATACTGGGATGAGACAAATGACAGCGATGGAACCAACTACAATACCCACAATGGCACCTGGGTGGTAACAAATAAAATACAGAAACATCATCATTTACAAGAACATGAGACAATTCATGCAAATTTAATGTGCATATTAACATATCAATATGTCAAATTCCTTTCGATTTGCCACACACACAGACAGACATACATACAGACCGACATACATACTCATGCAAATACACACTCAGACATGTATGTATGTATGTGTGTGTGTGTATGTGTGTGTGTGTGTGTGTGTGTGTGTGTGTGTGTGTGTGTGTGTGTGTGTGTGTGTATTTAGAAATATTTTTTTTTTATTTTAATACATGGTATGGAGATTTGTTGTGTTGAATATGATAAGACTTTGAATTTCACAAATTGTGAATGATATATTTGGTATAATACACCTCAGATACATATTTGTATAATGCTTATGTATACTGTTAGTCTAGAGACTATCTGTGGCCTCTAGCTAGACTAGCCATACTAGCCAAACAACATGATTTGTACCCCATGTAAAAATGTAAATTCATGGAGATCAGTTAGTTCACTCTAACACACTATCTTAATTGTTCAGGGGTAAAAACCACCTTTAAGGCCTACCTGTTTTAAGTCCTTGTGGTCCTGGTTCTGGTTCTGAAATATACAAAGAAACTATTATAACCAAGGTAACAATGACGTCATATTAAAGAAAATAGTTTCAGACTTTGACACAAACAGATGGATTTTTTGAGATCCCAATGTAACAGGCTACACCTAGGGTAACAACTAATATGTATACATGCAAATATTCTGTTGTTGTTTGCTAAACAGTGACTTAGGTTATACCACCTCTAACATGATAACATGCTAAGGGTAAAACCATTTGATTAGGGGGGGGGCTGGAGGATTTTTGAGAGAAAAAAATTGTCACTGGCCAAAAGTAGGAATAAAGAATTTGTTTCCAGAGCATGGGCAGCTACAAATGTCAAATTCCCAGGTACATGTGTTTCTCCATAGGTGGCGGCACCTACCGGTAAACTTTTAAACTGTCTTGTCAAAAGTTTATACTAACTGTTGGCAAATGCTGAAACAAAACATCATCGTAAGCAAATAACAGCTCTTGTTTGCGAGAATGAAACAAAACAAAAATGTTACCATCAAATCAAACCTTGAATGAATCCTGTAATTTTTCATTATAATCATGAAAATAGTTTTAAATGGCATGGAACAGTGCACTTTGAGATTTGAGTCTTAGTTTTCTGAATTCAAATTAAAATTGTGGTGGGTATTGTTATCACCTTGACATGTAACAATAAAACCAGATAACACTCTTTTAGTCCTTAAATTTTCACAAATTTCTAGGGCCAGGAAGGGGGAGGGAACCCCCTCCCATACCCATCCCCACACTGTTCTCTAGAATTTTGATTCAAATTTTAACTTGTATTATTTATACTACCATGACATGTTAAAATAGCATCAGAAAGCATTCTTTTGGTCCTTGATTTACGTATGTACGTACATATGTATGTATGTATGTACCGGGTATGTATGTATGTATGTATGTATGTATGTATGTATGTATGTGTGTGTGTGTGTATGTATGTATGTATGTATGTATGTATGTGTATGTATGTATGTATGTATGTATGTATGTATGTATGTATGTATGTATGTATGTAATAGTGTATGTATTTATGCAACCATCAAAGAAATAATAAATATTGCTCGACAGAAACTGGACAAGTGATATCAGTACTATTCTACACAACATGCCATGATGCAATGCAGCAACCAGTCAAATTTAAAGCATATATTTTTTTTTCAAATTTGCTGTGGCCCTACTTGGACTCGGCAAAAAAAAATTTGCTCTCATGGTGGCTGAAACAAAAAAAAATCTGTTGTTGGGTTCAAATCCTCTAGCCCCCCCCCCTCTGAAATCAAATGGTTTACTCCTAACAATTCATATTTGCAACAATGTTAATGTTGTATATCTAACTATTTTGTGGCCCTTACTCTGTATGCTATAGATAGCTTTGAATCTCAAAATCTCTCTTGAGAATTAAGAGATTCAAAGTGACGGATAGTCCCTAGAACTAAAGATTTGCTCTCATGGTGGTTGAAACAAAAAAATCTGTTGTTCGGTTCAAATCCTCTCGGCCCCGACCCCCCCCCCCCCCTGAAATCAAATGGTTTACTCCTAACAATTCATATTTGCAACAATGTTAATGTTGTATATCTAACTATTTTGTGGCCTCTACTCTAGATGCTATGTATGTAGAGTAACAAATTTCTGGCTATTGCCCCCCCCCCCCCCCCCCCCCATATTGAGATAACCATTGATAAGTTTAGGATGCTTTATTCCAGTACCTCCCTCTTATTGTATTCCATATAGAACTAGAAAACACGATGATAACGTAATACATACCAACATTTATAGTGATGGATTCCAAGTTAATAGTGTTGTTTGTTTTGGCAGCACCATCAATGAATGCTTTGTAGAGTTCATCTTTTGTAATTGTTTCACCACTGAGTAGATATAACTCTACCTCCACTGCCACATTCTCATTGGTAGAGATTTTTGATCTGCAATGATGGCATTGAATCCGTGTCACAAAAGTGTATTTCGGTTTTTATTTCTTTTGTATTAATTTATAATTTTAAAATATGTAACCTTACTATAAAAAAAAATGAATATATAATTACCATGATATTTGGTCGGTGTATTACCTTGGGTGTCTAGTTTGGAAATGTTCAAATCAAGATGATCATATCACCAGTGTGTGATTTGGGTAAAATAAATGTAATTTTTGGTCAAAAAATTATTGAGCAGATCGATCTGAAAGTTGGTGGGAACATTCTTAAGGGTGTTTAGATTAAGAATTATTTACAACATGATCCCATCAGTGATATGTAAATTAGGTCTAAAAATATGTGTCTTTTTGGTAAAAAATTTTTCATTCCAAAACTACTGAGCAGATTGGGCTGAAATGTAATGGGGATGCATCTTGGGATGTATAGATGAAAAAATATTGAGCATATAATGATATTATGAGAGATATGCATATTAGGTGTAAAAATATGAATTTTGGTAAAAAACTTATATCTAAAAAAGTACTTGGTCAATGAGACTGAAACTTGGTAAGAAGTGTAATTCTGCAGATTTTGTCAAAGATTTTGACACAATTGGCCCTAGCAACACGACCATGCCCATAGCAACAACCAAATGGTAGTATATTTTGATTAAATGACAATATCTGGTAGGCAAGTGAGTAAACATTCAAACAATGTATGCAAATATCCCTAGCAACCATGACCACACCCATAGCAACAGCCAGATGGTGGTGTATTTCACAAGGATAAGTCAACAGGGATTCTTAGACAAGTGAACAAACATTCTAAGAGTATATGCAAAAATGCTTATCAACAAGACCACGCCCATAGCAACAGCCAAATGATCAATTATATTGCAAAGATAATAGATTAATAGACAAATTGATAAACATTGAAAAAATGTATGCAAATATACCTAGCAACCATGACCACACCCATAGCAACAGCCAAATGATTGTGTATATTGTAAAGATAACAACAGGGGTGGATAGGCAACTGGATAGTCATTCAGCAAATGAACACCTATACCTAGCATGGATCAGCATGTGGTAAACATTTTTAAAAATTGTACAGTTGTGCTACAACACCATTGCCACTATTTTCTTGTATTAAATGTCTAAAAGTCAGCAGTCAACATTACTTCTTAGGGCTCAAAATTAACAGTAGTCCCATGTTCACAGATTATCAATTCTTGTCATGGGACTACCATAATTTGCAGCTGGTAGCCAACTCAGGCTACCACTGATTATGTGATGAAGATGGAAGATTTATGGACATGAAAGTATTTTAATAACACATATTTCCAATAGAGAAAATCTGTATTCAGTTCAGGAATATTGGACTACAGGTCACAATCCTTATTCTGAAATTGGTAGCCCACTACTGGTAGGACTACCAAAGAAAAAGTTAATTTCAAACCCTGCCTCGCCATACAATAAACACGTTCATCCACATCCACCCGCACTGTCATTAACATCATGTCTTTTTTAATCAGTCACAAAATTCTAACCAATCACAGTCTTGCATATAATGTTATTGTTTATTGGGGCAGTATGTAATGTGAATTTACAGGTGAATTTATGTGTAGGAAGCCATTGAGGCTTTTAAAGACCCCTTACTGTTCTGAGGTGGTTATCAAGACACACTTTAAAATGTGGTAAACTGTTCCAAATGTCTATGACACGTTGATTGAAAAAATAATGTCCAAATATGGTATATTTGTCAGCTCAGGATGCTACTTATACACTGTTTACATCACTACGGTATAACAGTTTGGGTTCTCTTGATTGGATGAACACCTTTTTGTGCTGATTGAGGGACTTTGACTAGCCGTGGTTCTAAACCACATTGGCAGACGAACAAGTATACGGTTCACCTTATGACATGACATTGATACCTACCTCAGATGTTTTATATCACAACACTGGAATATGTCAAGGTCAACTGATCGAAATATGGCAAACAGCTGTAAGGCAGAAGAAAAGCAATTAATATTTACTTTCATGGTGACTTTTCGAGACTAATTCAAATTTTTGGTTCAGTAGTATTATCAGTCACCTGATGATTGCTGAGGAAGCATAAAACTCTGAGTAACGACTTATTACATCCTTATTCTTTTTTAATTATGTCTATAATGCTCTGTTCCTAATATTACATTGAGCACTGTTATGACATTTGTTAAATGGTCGCCAAAAGAGCAGCGCCCTAGTGCCCGAAGTGTTGAAGAAGCAGGAGGAAACTAGAAAACCCGGGGAAAACCTGCGTTGTTTGGCAGGGTCAAACTGAGCATCACCCTTCTTATATACAGACCTGTTAAATTTTAAATCAAACCCAGCTCTGACACCTGGCGGGTTCGAACCCAGGCTGCAGAGGTAAGAGGTGTATGAGCTAACCACTCAGCCACCGACAACCCGATATATAGATAAAAATATATATTGGGGGTGATATGCATATTACATGACTTATTTGCATAATTGGTGACATGTCATCAATGGTTGTTCTGAATTTATTTCCTCTAATTTGGTGAATATACTGATGATACTATAATTCCAGATATGGATTTTGTTTTAATATTTATACATGGGTAATTAGCATAATGATTTATTTTTATCAGTCAGGGGATTTATCATCTATAGTTCTGAATTTTGTCAAACTTGATGACTATCTATCTATAATGACTCTATCTAATACCCAGTTGTCATTTTGATATGATCACTTTGATTTTCACTACTAATTTGCATCTAATCTTTGATACTATACTTGCATTGGAATGCCATTCACATATTCATGTATTATGCTTGTGGTTAATGATAAAATGGACAATTATTTGCATTCAAAATACAAATGTACTCTTATTATATTCTGACATAATATCAGGTTTTGTCGAGAGATGGTGCTGTATACATGCCTTAACACTTCAAAGACATTGCAATTTCTTTACTAGGTAATGCATGCTGGGTCACAAGAAACAAAATACTGGTACTTCTTTTTGCAGTTCTTTAACAACATAACAACAGCAGATTTTATTGTACATATGGTACACCCAATCCATGAAACTGCCCAATTCATGAAATGTGCAATGTAACTTTGTTGCCCAGTTCATGGAATGGTCAACCTAATGCAAATGAGAGTATAAATTACGATCTAAAAAGGGCAAATTAAATTTTTGGGGCAAGTGTTTTGAACTGGGGTGTTGATCATTGAACTTTATTAAAAACACAAGCTACACTGAATTATAATAAAATAAGAATTGTGAAGTGATGAGTTTGTAAATACATGATAATAAAGTTGTTTGATTCTTATTCTTTTTTGTGAGTGTCCTATAAAAGATGCTCATTTCATGTACTGGGCATATCTTTAATACAATACCCACTTCATAACCTGGGCAACACGATTGCTTATTTTATGAACTGGGTACAGTTACCTACCCATTTCATGAATTGGACAATTTCACAGATTGGGTGTATATATAGCTAGTAACATTTGGAAATTGGAAAAAATTGAAGTTTCAAATGGAGTGTTGTTCAACTTACCATATCAGAAATATCAGCGGCAGTATTTTGATAAACACAGGATGATTGGTTTTTAAAATTTTCGTTCCATATTAAACCCATTTCAAACGTTGTGTGGCTTTTCTGTCCATGGAGATCGTCAGTAGCGTTGCAAAGGGTTTGTGTTGATATCTCAACACAAACAATGACACATGGACCTGGGCAGAGAAGCCGAATAGCATAGTCTAAACATTTACTTCCACCCTCCTGTTTATCATGGAAACAGGTGAGTCCAGCTGACGATGAACATGTTACTTCCACTTGATTTGCTTCATTGTATGCAGTATTAAGATCATTTGCAAGGGCACATTCAATGTCGGACGGCGATTCGCAAATACTCGGGTTTGCAACGCGCAACTGTGATATGATCTCAAACTCGCCTTGGCCAGCTGGATCAATAGGACCCCCATTCTCATCACTCACCCAGTCTGTCCAGCTTCCACATGGTGTCTTCAATGAAAAAGATAAAAATCATTGTTACTGTAACACCAATATCAGCAAAACAGTTATTCAGAAAATTATTATGATTCTCTTATGGAGATGATATATTGTCAGAACCTGATATTTTAACAAATTCAACTATTGGGTTAAATTTATGAAAAATGAGATCACAATATTCAAATCATTGAACAATGTCCATGTAAACATCTATATAGTATTCACAACAATGAATGAACCAATATAAATTTACAAAGAGTATAATACCACCAATAATATCTAGTCTTTATAATGTACGTACCTCCGCACTGTCCACGCCAACAAGTTGACTACATAACAATATCAACGTAAACATATCACAAAGACGTCGTCCCATTATTACATATTGTGACACACATATAATCTGAAAATAAAGTCAATCATATACTATGATACAATATATTATAATTAGATGTTATTCCCCAATATTTGTCTTCATTCAGCCAAAGGTAAATATGAGTGACCTAAGGGGTCTTGTCACTATGAGTTGATAGACTTAGGTCACTAGTATTTTTCTGGATGAATGAAGACAAATATTGGAGAGTAACATAAGTATACCACTGCCAGCAATATCAAAGAAAAATGTTTTGAGTCATATTTTGAACACAGCAGAACCAGTGATGTAGACATACGTTGTCATGACGTAGAATGCCCAGTATGTATTCCATATTTTTTTGTGGTGAATCTGGCTTATGCATGGTAAAATACTATTATTCTTTATTCTATTCATGGATTTGTATTGCAGGTCCAGTTTAGGGGTAATGTGTGCATTCTCAATTGTAATTTACCTATTATACTACAATGCCAGCTGTTCTGTGCAGTGTCTGCTGTACTTTCACTTACTGTACTCATGAAAGTACAGCCACAGAGAGAAAACTACAAACATTCATCATGCAAATACCCTGCGTACTTGAGAACGGCACAATTACACATGAGGCTCTGTCTTATTTCTAGTGGACAAAGGTATACTCATATCTCATTGTACAATTGTAGTACATAGTACATGTAGTAGGAACACAGGGTGCTCAGGCTTAGTTATTTATGTTTACAAAAACAGATAAACAAACAAGCAAAACTAAACAAACGAACAGATGGAAAGACAGACGAAAAATAAATGAATACTGACAAGCATCAACAACAGTCCAAATCAATATCAACAACAAGAATTATAGATATATTATTTGGCCACAATTGTAACCATTTCGCATTAAGGAAAACTTATCATATGATAAAAAACTTTTGATATAGTAATTCTTGTTGTTGATAATGATTTGTAATTACTCTGTTATTGATGCTTGTCAATATTTCTTTTGTTTGTTTTCGTAAACATAACTAACTAACTAAGCCTGCTCAGTACCCAGCGGTACATACATAGATATGTACATTGTCCGTCACATAAGGGGCGAGATTAATAGTTCAGTGTAGGATAAAATAATAAATTCTTATCGTAATAGGTCTCAGGTAGACTAGTTCCTATACAGTATCATTATCATTTACACCTACACTCACAGTATAGTCAAAGTTGTTACTCTAGAAGTCCTGAGATGCATGAGATGCAATTTAAAATTCATCCACAGCCACCCACACAGTCATTAACATCATGCCTTTGTTAATCAATCACAAAATTCTAACCAGTAACACAGTCCCTCATAAGTTGGTGTTTATTGGGGCAGTTACATAATGTCCAAATATGGTATATTTGTCAGTGCACTGTTTACATCACTCGAGCAGTTGGGGTTCACTGATTGGATGAACAAATTTTTGTGCTGATTGAGGGACTTTTACCAGGTGTGGTTTAGTTAGAGACCATATTGACGTCCATACTAGGCCCCAGACCCCCACCTCCTTCTAACTAAATTGGCCAAAACTGAAAATTGATAATCAATTTCAAATCTGTGAAGGAGTAAACTTATGTAATGCTATGAATACAAAGCCAGTATGTAGCAAGGAAAAAAAACAGCTCTTTTATTGACACTTTAGTAATATGTTGGTGCCTTGTATGGCCAAAATTCTTCTGTTTCTCAATTTGACATTTTTTAAATGAAAAATATTTGTATTTACTGGTACAAAATAGTCTGTAAGGTCTGTACAAAACAGATCATGAAAAGTAAAATCGTTTTTGTAGGATGAGAACTAAAATTATTCAAACTCCCCACCCCCTTCAAAGTAAAAGAATTTGGTGTGTTATCCTACGTTGAATTATATTGATCTTACCCCTAAAGCTTTGAAAATATCCACATTAACTCTTCCATCCTTGCATGAAGAAACAACACAGTTCTACTGTTCTTGTTCAGTTGACTTGAATGATTTATGAGGCGTACAACGAAGCACACCCACAACTTGAAACAAGTTTGAAAATAGCAATACAGATGAGAAATTAGTGTTTTAGATTTGTAAGAATCGAAGCAACATAACATTTTTATACTTAGGAAAACAAACATGAAACAACACATATCAAGTTCTGTATATTCTAGTACATTATATTGGATGTAGAGTGTGATTACTTGAATGTGATTTCTTGTCTCCACTCAGTTTCTTTACAGATCTATTCCTGTAGTACAAGGACAAAGTTTGTACACATCTTTTAGTTTTTCACTATTTACTGAACAGAACTACAAACACGGAGCTGGTCAATGTTTCGCATTCCTTTTCACATAACACACATTTCATATTCATAGTATGGCCTCTTGGCTGTGGTCCAGTGTTAATATACAAGTATTACACAACTCTATACATTGTACATGTGAACATTTCACTTCATCTTTTCCATCATGCTTGACAAAATCGTGTATTGTTAACAGCCGTTCACGATTGAAATGTCTCTCCTAAAATCCACAATAAATCCCCACTCCAGGTTGACCCCTCTTGGCCTTAATTGTTATGGTTTTCCATACCGTGGCACTATTTACACCTGTATCTCTGACGACCAGTTTGTTTACTCTTACGTTAAGCTTATTTTATATAGTTATTTCTTTTTAAGTTTCTTCAAGCTCACCTGTGATGTAAATACACAAGTAATATGATATCCTGCCGAAATATTTTAGATTTTTCAAGGACAAAGATATCTAGAAAGTGGTAGTACTAAATCCAACGTCTGTCTACTACCTACATTTTATAACCATGGTGGACCTTTATACCTTGTTGCTTGACATGTCCATATACATAATGTTGTTATCTTTAGCTTTCTCAATAAAGGGTGGCACCATCGTTGTAAAAAATCGGTTTTGAGCCTCTTTACAGCACTGTCTATGACAAATATGTTTTGTTGTTTCAGCGGAGATGTTTTTGTCTCATAATCTTCAAATGTTTTTGAATTTGTTATTCTTTTCAAATTTTTTAAAAAGAAAATGTGGTAAACTTTTTTTTCCCCAGTTAGTAGTAGTCCCACAAGGCTATATGTGATCTCTCCACTGTTTTGCAAAAACTCAAGTCAGCTAGGTGACGATTTCACACTATAGAAAAAATGAACACATTTGCGTTTTAAATATTTTATTCAAAATTAATAAAGATTGCTGTAGTGATTGGATTTTTTGAGATTACAGACTTTGTAACCATTAATTTATTTGTAATATATTTTGAATCTACATTTTTGTGTAAAGGAGATAGAATTCCACCACAGACAATGAAATTATTTTCCTTGTTTGTGATTCCGCTAATAAGGGGTGAGATCAATTGTCCAATGCAGGATAAAAAAAAATAGATTCTTAAACTTAGGCCTCAGTGCCCCCCCCCCCCCCCCCCCCCCCAGCCCCTTCAGCTTCTAACAAAATTATTTCAGGCGCAATCAATTTCAAATCTGTGTAGTGGTATGTAGTGCTATGAATGCAAAGCCAGTATGCTGAAAAAAACTCACCCAAAGTAAAATAATCTATTTTTTTATCCTATATTGAACTACTGATCCCTAACGTTGCTTGTAATCTCGATATTAGTCTAATATATCGATCTAGAGCTGTGAGAATGGATCTGTCCGATGAAAAACACGCGCCATTTGTTTTTTAAAAATGGTTATGTCACATTTGATGAACGCTATCACGATACAGCTTTGAATTCCTTTTAGGTTTGTTGATGTAGAGGTGCTTCGACTCCTCCTTTCGTGTTTCCTATTTAAAGTCGTATGAGATATCTCCATATTAAACTGTTTGCATTCGTTGGAATAGTTTTCTCCCGCAAGCCAGATTAACACATATTTCTGCTGATCGCCTTCTGGACAGTGCCGTAAAAGAGGTTGTGGTTTACGACGATGTGATGTTACAAATATCGATCTAGTACGCATCTTGTTCAGTTTTTTGTCGTTTTTTTCCCTGTGTGGTAAACTGAAGTTTGTACCATCAATATTTGGTGTATCCATTCATTCTTACTAATATCTGAAACTTGCGACCCCCAATGACTGGCATGGAATTACATTTTTGTGATGTCAAACGTCAAGGAAAACATTAAAGACGAATAATGGTTGAATTCCCTCTTTCCATTCCCATTTTGGCGGGAAGTTAGAATTGATTCCGATTCGTTTTTTTAGCCCGAGTCCAAATGTTAGTGTTCTACTTTTGTAGTAAGCGCTGAACTTTTCAAAGTCCGGGTAAAATGTTCGCGCATGGTTCTACTTGAGTGTGGATTCCTTCGAAATACTATAAATGAATTATGGTAAAAATAGTCTGTAATATCGAAAAATATGAAGCCTTACAACCAGAAAATGAATAATATTTTTGACCTATACAATCCTCGCTATAATTAGAATGGGTGATTCTTTTCGCGGCCTAACACAATCTTTCTCGTACAACTGTTTTCAGTTGACGCAAACCTTCTTGGTACATGTTTACGTTTTTTTAGTAGAGGAGGCGATCAGGCTAAAAAATGTAAACATGTACCAAGAAGGTCAATTCAGGCAAAATAACGAATCAAGGTAAAATATCAATGAACGATTAGCCAACATCTACTGTAACATCGGATTTTAATCAGATTGTGTAGTACGTAACATTTCTATGAAATGTTGATCACAAGGAATGAATGCATTTGCAAGAGACAAACTTACATGTATTAAAATGTATCTTTTGGAAATCGGACCGAGGTAGACTGTTCCCAATCTGGGGCAATGAAACTCTTATGACAATAGTGGATTAACTGTCTCAATCTATCCCCGACCCAATATATTGTAGTTGAGGATTGCAGTTTTAGGAGCCTGTTTACATGGCTTTATATGTAAAGAATATGTATTGTGGTTGTGTTTAGGTGTTTTTTTAGTTGTTATTGGTTCCAGTTGAGTGGACCCCTGTTGAAAGCAATTAAATGCTTATTTTAGCTGATCGATCGATTGTCATTATTATTTAGGTTGGTGGATTTTGGTACTTCTGTTCCCAATTATCGATAACCATTAGAGTCTAGAATTGATACTGTCGATATATTAAACAATATGTCATCAGTATCAGTTACAGCCTCTTCTAGATAGTTTATTAGTTTTGTTATTATTTTCCTTTTATGTTTTGTACCATTAACAACTCCCCAGGGTTTTGTTACGTGTACTCAAATAAAGGATAAACGACTGTAAACGCCTACGTCTGTAGGGGGGTTATTTTCTGTGGTCGAGGAGGCGGAGGTTAATTTCAGAGGTCGAGGTAAAAAGATATAAAATCCAAATTCATGCAGTGTCTACCCTATGCCTATATCATATGTAAGGGTCCCGAAATTTACAAACTGAGCGCAACAGTGCTCAACACTCACTTTGTCAAAAATGGCAAAGTGACCGTCCAATTAACTTTGGTGGAAGTGCTCAAGGCTCATTTTGAATATAAAAAAATGACACGACAGACAGTAAAACACACACGATACTAAAATACAATATTGAGACAAGTTATAATAAAACAGGCGGTAGATGTCTATGTTCGGTTTAAAATACGGATCGCAGATGGATAAAAACTCTTCCCAAAACGTTCTGTTCTTGTTCTGATGGTCCTATACCACCTACCAGAGGGTAAAACGAAAAGTCGCAAGAATGACGGCTAGGTTGAAGTTTAAGCTCACCTATTCTGTTCCTTACATCTAGTTGTTCACGATCATAGACGGAGGAGGTAGAAAAATCAGACAAGAGTACAAGGATAAAAACGACAAAAAAGACCAGAGCACGACGTGAAGTGTCGCCATGTAACGGCGCCATCATTAGTTTAAAAAATATAAATTCTGAATCAACCTCATTTTGTGTCTACCCTATACGGGTACTGTAGTCACATGACCAAGACACCAATGTCGTCTGCTTGTGTACTATATACTAGTATACTACATGCAACAATAATAGTTTTAGTCTCTGTTTATTGAAGTGCATTGTTCTTAGCATTAAATATATGCAAATTAGAAAGTGGTTTAACCAAAACTACACTCTGTACGAACAGAAGCACTGTCCATGAAATAAACCAAGAACAGGGCATTATCTGGAATGTTTTAGAATTGAAGATATCATGTTATAAATAAATCTCTTTTCATTTTAAAATAACAAGAAAATTTTAAGTATTTGTCACAATACAACAGTCCGATTCATGATTGTGTTAACTGAATACCAAGTCTTGTCGTCGGTATGTCCTTTACCGTTAAAACACAAAATGGCGAAGTTGGTGAACCATGAAATATAGAATGTCAGAGGTGTGACGTAAAACATTGACAAACACAATACCTGTTCAGATATTTTCTCAGTAAATATTGTTGTCCCGGATGTGTTTGTGTTATTATTTGGTTCAAGTGTATCCCCATGTACATTTAATTTCTATGGTAACTATAGGTAGTGTCATCATAACTGCTTAGTCATAAAGTGGTCGCACCAGTTATGCTTTAGTGGTCACGTTGTACTCCGGCATATAATAGACGTGGAACAAATACCATTGTTCTGTGCTCTTACACCGTGTACAATAATTTCTTATCCGGTGCAGACAACGAAGCCGTTCCAGTTACAAGCTCTTCATACGCAATTTTTCAGTGTGGGCTGGTAACATTTTTTCGATCGGTAGCGGGAGGGGGCAAAAAAGGAAGAATTGCGGCTCAGAAGTCTTGATTTTGATTCAGTGGAACGGGAAAACATATGGGAATTATGAGGGAGGGGTGCGGGGGCACATTGTGTACGCTAAAATTAATTGTTGGTATAGAGGAAAGCATAAACTGGTAGGGAGTAGGTAAATCATTCTCAATATTTGGTGAGCAATGGACTGGCTGGCAAGTTGAAATCCAGTGGGAGGGAGGGGGGGGGGCAGATATCCTTCACTACTAATGGAAGGGCATATAAGAACAGATTAACATCCTCCCCATTTTTTGGGGGGGGGGGGCGATTCTATTAAAAACCATCACTTTTTGGTCTGAAACAACATACAATTAATGAAAACCATATATCTGCCCGTTGTTGTATCTGTGTTATCTGAGAACAACGAATTCATCTCCTCCAATACATTTTCAAACTGATAGTTTTACAGCTGTAAGTATTTAAGTACAATATCTTACCTAGAATCTTTGTTTTGGGTTGTCGACAGGTGTATTTCGGCAAAGTACAGCAACAAACTGTTATCAGATTCACTCAGTACACGGTTAGTTGTGGCTCGATGTTTTGACACTATCAGACATGGTCTGTAGTAAGCTTATAAGTACAGTGTTATTTGTGTACGACTCGATATAGTTGTGACCTTATATGACCTCCGATAGGTGATAACCAATGAACGTTGAATCTAGTTTTTAACGGCGCTTACGTCACCGTGCGTAATTTGGCTGTTTACCAAGTATTCTTAGGAAAATCGATACAAAATATTCGACATTAAAAAACATAACCACAAATACGTCAACGAAAAAAATAAACAAAACAGAGACACGCCTGCTTGGAAAGAATTCCAATCCGGTGACTTTTGGGTTATTGTACGTACCTTGATACATACAACCCATAACACCAAAATAAAGCGTGTTCTGTAAATCGTCTATAGCGTCCATACCAAGTGTACAAGTATACTGTTTCATTTGCTAATTGACCACATTAGAAAGGCAACATTGAAAAAGTACACTTTTACACTTGATATGAATACTATAAAGGAGTGTAGCACATAAAGAAAGTACTTTACATGAAGTAGGTGTGCCCAGTGTTGATATATTACACTACCTATAAATAAGAATGCATGACTATGCAGTTTCCATGTGCCACGTTGCTATAGGAGAAATAATATTAACATAATTATAGTCAAGTGGTTCAACTGAAGAAAAAACATTAGCTAGGAAGACTCGACGGTTGTAGATACGTTATTTATTGTACCAGTTATCAGTAGTTGGGAATACACGAGTTATGATTAGTTGATACAAGGGGATCGGACCACTATAGCACCCAAACACTTATTGCAGAAAATCCAATGGAGAAATGTCGTTTTCTTAACGAATGCAACATTCTATTCTATTCTATTCTATTCTATTCTATTCTATTCTATTCTATTCTATTCTATTCTATTCTATTCTATTCTATTCTATTCTATTCTATTCTAGCCTGTATAGGAATCTTAAGTGCTGTCCGGGAAGGTAGCTAGGGCCAGATTTGACATGTCAACATAGTGAAATATCGTTACCATCAACCACTTCTAAAGTAAAGTGAACATACAATTATAAATGTACGTAGGTGCAGAGTCATACACAAGGCTGGGAGTATTCTTCTATACGTCATGTTTGTCGGTCACCGTAAGGTCGCTGACAGCCCTGTATCTACAATACCATACCACCCACACCTACACTGCTTTATTGTTCGTAGACGGAGTATTGACAAACAGGTCATCTGGAACACAAAGTTGGTCCATGTCGTCGTACTAGAAAAGTCTGCTCAGTAATGTCGTTTAGTTAAGATGGCACGCCATTGTTGAAATTGCGCGTGGTTGTAGTAATTTTTTTAATAGACTAAATCGTTATAAAATAAAATAAGAATAAAACTCGTGACAAATAAATAAACGGAATGAATGATATTTGAGGAATTTCGCCTGACTTTTCAATGGCAGATAATTTTATGTCAAGTATATGTGTAATAAAGGAAAGTTTGTGGAATATTACAGATCTTTATTTTTCGCACGGTTACAGCCGCATTCTGTATGAGTCTGCAAACAATAAAACTAGTCACGTACGTTGCACTCGCCACACAGAGGGGTGGGGGTGGGGGTCCCTGATGGGGTTCGAGTCACGGACAAGTCAGAATCGAGTCACGGACCCATCACGGATCACATGCCATGCAAGCAGGGCTACAAATATTCAAGTTATCGGAAGTATCTAATCTGATGTAGTAGACACGGCGTGATTTCTTTATTTACCTCCTTCTTTATTTACCTTTATTTACCACCTTCCCACGGTCAGCGATCACGCCCAGAACAAAAGGACGAAGGAAATTGAGGTAAACACGTCTTGAGGTATACAAGTGTTCCTAAAACACATACAAATGATACATGTACTTTACTTCTATGTGACTGAATGGTAACATGATTTAAAAGAAATTAGTGGCAATAAACAGATACAACAAAGTGTCTGTAATATAATATGCTGGAAATGGGTGGATTTTGATAATTTACCCAGAAAGTTAAAGTCAAGGTCTCAAAAGAAAGCTTAGACCAAATATAAATATGGGGATAGACACTTGAATGGAGTCTCCGTGTATTAATGTTTTTGCAGCATACGCAAATAATGATTGTTCACTACAAATATGGCCACCATTCAGTGTACAAGTTATGTGGGCACAAAAAGTAATAAGTAATAGATAGTCAACTGGTTCGGGAGAGGTTATGTGTCAATAAACCGGCGGCGAGGGGGCGTAGTCCCTGAGATTTTGGCACATAGCCTTACCGAACGAGTTGTTGGGTTATGGCGCCATATAACCAACTGAAATCAAGGCCTCTGATTGGCCAAGTCGGTCTAGCTGTAGTATGATCCCGGAGTATAATATATTGTACATGTAATTCTCTTCTTCTGTGTTCTGTTGTACTTCATCCGCCATAAGTTGACGAATCACACGGTTTGAAGCCGAGGAGTACTTGCTGTGTCAAACTAACATCGAAGAAATTGTTGCCCAAGGTCCACTATATAAAGAGGATTATGGGTAATGTATGCATATGCGGGAAATTCAAACTGCTGTAAGGAGCACTGACTTTGCCCTCATGTCTTCATCCCATTTTGCACTGAAAAAGTTTCACATGGCTCTCATATTTCATATATACTGTTTGTAAATATATAGTGATGCAACATGAGTAGAAATAACTGACGATAACTAAGTTTGGTAGCCAATATAGCAGGTTTACCGTCAAACTGACCCAAAATTTGTTTCAAATTTGTATAGTAAAAACCGTTGGCCAGTTGTCAATTAGGCTTATAAGTTACACAAAGCATGATAAGACACTGTGAATGGTGCAAATAAACAACGTGCGAAATGCCAAATACCGAATGCAAACAATAAAAGCGAACAAAAGAGTCTGTGTGCACTCTGTTAGCCCTTGGAGGAATTATACTGTCAGTATAATTCCTCCAAGGTTAGCCCGATATTTTGCCTAAAATCAAGCTCACATGTGCGAACGGTACGTGAAAATGATACATTGTTACTGAAATAGAATGACATAAAATGAAACCAAAATGTTTCTCAGTTTGATCGATGTACGTTCTGGGTTGCTACACTCCTTAGTAAAATCACAATTTCATACAACTTTTTGTGCGCGCGACAAGTGTTTTCTGTCAAGTAGTTGTGTCGTTGACGTACCTATATACCTAGTAGATAGTGATGTAGATAATAGCCGGTTACCTACCGGTCACAACGTCCAGCTATAACTTATAAGTATAACCACGTACAACAGTTTAGTTGTGGGACCGGCTAAGGAAAGTACTAAAACCTGACGACCATTGAAAAAAATTCTAATGTCGGAAAATTAAATATGAGTTTCCCAGAAGTACTAATAGCAAGTAAAATATCCAAAGTGTAAAAAAAAGAAATAAATAAATTCATAATTATTTGGAAAACATTTGAGGATTACGCTATCGCTAGCGAAAGCCTTCGAACTAGTTTCATAGGGACCTGGACGTTGAAGGAAGCGCGAAGCGAAGTGTGAGGTCAATGTGACGTCTCATGATGTATGATGCAACAACACGACGTTTACGTAGAGTAGAACTAAATGTTTTCTAAACTTCAGCGGAAAGAAATTTTGTTGATCGGACACTGACTATTTTCAAATTCTTAAAACATCTGAGAAAAATGAAGAGAGGAAGCAAAATGTAGCACTGACGGACAAGATAGACGTACGGTACGTGTACAGGAGGCGAGGCACACCATGTGGTGCAAACTGGACAATGATCGTGCGTGTCACGTGTATGGCATCAGATGTAATACATGTAGCTAACCAAATATTCTTGGAATGCAGCCTTTCTTGTAACAAGTATTGGAAATTGTCAGAAACCTGAGGATTTTATGACTGAATATATTTCGATCAAGAATTCCCATACTTTCAGTTAAATTTTCTGATGACCCCGAAGCAAGACATGTTTGAAACATTTAGTGCGACATTTGATACTGATAAACGAGTGATATAATTCATAAACAAATCTAACGTTGGCAACTCTTTTATTTCTGTAATGATCATCAAATTTCAAGGACAACTGTCTATGTTGTACACATAGATCATGCATCACTGCCTAGTCAAGTTCCTATACCTGTCGACTGCTACGATCTCTAGCTCTGTGCATGTTGTTGAGATGAACGTAACGCGAACTGACAAGACTACAAAGTACAATCATGGAGGCATCATAAATATTTGTTTCATTCAAATTTGAAAGTTGAGAAATCGTATTAAATTCTTTCCAGATTTCTCAAAAATCGTTTCCATATGTTTTGGCACTATCCAGCAATAATCCTCGTCATGTAAATGACATCGACTGACTTCGTAGTCAAACATACGCACGGAGACAGAGCGGAGACCAAACAAGAGTCCGTACTCACCCCATCACGACGTATGCATTTATGCGTTTGTTTTGAAATAGCTGGGGTGGTACTCGTACACATCGGGATAACTCGGAGAAGCACATGTTTGTGATTTTATTGACTGTTTTCTGAGATGGGACATTGGGTGTGGAAATACAAGTTTAATCAATCATAAAACAGCCATAACAGATACTTTCAAAGAATTAGAACACGGAAGGAAAATAACGGGAACATCGATGACATTTCTACCAAACTCGAGATCGCAGTAAATATGGAAGTGCAAAGCTTAGTCCGCTCTGACCCGTGCGATACTTGTGAAGTTAATTTTGAAGTTTTCACGATTATGTTGTCAAAACACGACCTACATGTAATCTGTAAAAAAAATTCTCATCTATCTAACGATTTTGGTGTGATAACGATCGACCAAATGCCGACGCTAGTATGTACGTGTGCAACTGTAATCTAGTACCTTGTACAAATGATACAAGTAAGTAAGTTTGTTCGTACCCAAGAATTTCAGTTTACAATTTCAATGATACAAATTGTCACTGTGTAATAGTGTTTGGATCGTGTTAGAACAGGTCCCTCAAAATATAATTTTTCGGGTTATAATTTGTATGTATAAGTTTATAGAAATACGTGTTTCACCCAGACTGGGTGTCTGGCCGTACGAACGCACCGGAAAAAAACATAGCAGAAACACTGCCACTAGACTTGAAAAAAAAAATATAACAAGGGACTCTTCGGATTAGGCAAGAACTACATGTAACCAATATGTGTGAACAGGCACTAATATGTTGATAAACTACCTGGGTCGGATTTACCAAATGCTCCTCCCAGATAAACAAACGCATTCCGTTGCACATGCGCAAACCTACTTCCGTAGCGTGGGCACATAGCCTGTTTGGACCTTGGCCTTTAAACATTTCACATTTAAGTGTCGCCGAGAAAAAAAAAATGAAATTATTATTATCATTATCTTTATGGTCATAAGTATAACAATAAACACCGGAATTCGCTTTGGTTATACGTAGCTCGGTTAAAACATGAACAGAGTGGATATGAATAACATTAAAAGTGGTAAATGTGTACATACGCTAAAACGCCAAAACAAAATACGAATCATTTAAAATACGAACTGACAGGATTAAAACTATTTTTGAAGCGATTTGTTTTGGTTTTGATTGAGCTATATCGTATAAAAAAATATTGCAACATTGTATGTGTTTGCAGGGGATCATTGCCCCACATGAATGGCCTATATTGAATGTGTCAGGTTGAGAGAAGCAGAAATTTTAGTTCTTTAGTCAAGCAGATCGAAATAAGTTGAAAGACCGAACATTCTGGTTATTTATGTGTATTCCGATTTCACAATACTAACTCTGAAGCGCCGAGGAACCCCCCTTCCGTGTCTCTCCCCTGTGTCTCGCCACAGTGGAAGTCAGTAGAAAGACTGAAAAGTCGAACTCCTGATTGTTTAGACTGATCGAAATAACCCAAATAAATAGAAAGAAAGCCCCCTTCCCTCCGCCGCCCCATGTGTCTTGTGAGAGTATAAAGCAGAAAACCTCCGAAATTGGATTTATTGAACATGATAGTGCTCTTGGTACATTTTTTTCTTTTCTTTATATTTGTTAATTTGGAATCTATAAAAACATGTATTCTCATGGCATTTCAATACACAGCATACATGTAAATCTCTGTATGACCCATTTACGTACATGCGGTTCACAGTTGATATAACTATTGATATGAAAAACACAAGTTTAGTAAATTATGCCTCAAGGATTAAACCGCCTAGGTTTTTTCTTTTAGCTTTTTATCATTCAGGCCTTGCAGTTGCATTTTTAGAGTGCAAGGAAACCCTTGGTAAAGGGTGTTAGATTTATTTTAAATGTAGATTAGAGTCATTAAGTAAGAGAGAACCACCTCGACCTAGGAATTTTTTGGTTGAAATCTACCCTCGGCGAGTCCAACCAAGAAATTCCGAGGTCAAGGTGGTTCTCTATCTTAACCCACGCTTTAAATTGATATTGTTATAAATAAATAAATATTTTTTTATTTTCATTTTTTGGGGTAATGAGCCACAAGTAAATGACAGCGTTAGATTATGTGAACACGGAGTTTCTCTGTGAAGACGGATTTCACTCTCATAAAGTAATGTGCTCATTACAAAATGTAACCATAACCCCCCATATCTCTAATGGTCTAACCTATGAATTTACAAAGTAGTTCTTTCGGAGAAACAGGTGCTAAAATTCCTTGACGTTCATATTACCTCGTGCTCTGAATATAAATACTTTGATTTACATTGAAATCACAGGTGTATGAGGTAACGAGACACCAATTTCAAACAGCAAAACCTTATTTGAGTTGGGGACGTGACGCTGGTATGTCCAATGGCGATAATTATTAGAATTTAGAATACTGTCTTGAAGACGTTAGTAAAAGTCGTACCAAGGTGGTTTTGTAGAGCAGAAAAATACGACCGAAAGTTACTAGAGTGTACGAAAATATCGGCAGGCAGGAAATATGTACAACTCACGAACGCGACAATGCATTGCGACACAGACATTTCGGTGAGTAAACCTTCACTTTCGTTCCCGATCCATAGCAATGGCAAAAGATTTTTGAATTTCAAGGAAATTGTTGCAGATTGTGCAGATTTTGGAAGATGCATGTTAATTTGACCATTTAGTGGTCATTATTTTTTTTAAAGACCTGGACTGTAAATATAAAGAATCGTGATTACATTTGATACTGTGACTGCCATCGAAATTCTGCCATGAAAACCCCAAAAAGTACATCGTGACTGAACTCAAATATTAGCATATCGCAATAACAACGTAGAGAGTAGGGACAATAGCCTACAAGGCAGACACGTGTTATTATCACTTGAAAATCATAGGGTACGGATTTTAATGAAAAATCTTACCCACCGTACACTGAAATGCGCTCCTTAGATCAGTTCATTTTTATATCAAAACTCAATTTTTGAGAGGGTTCCAAGAGGGTTTCTTCGGGCTTCGGGATTTTGAGTTCTCAGACGAAAAATAAATATATCTAGGACCATACTTTCTCCCTTGTTCTAGGATGGCATTGTAGTTATCTCTTTTGAGAGCAGTGTTCTGCCAAGGTTTCCAACTAGTGGGGACAAAGGCCCCCTGGTTGGAAAAAGTGGGGTCATTTGACAGGGAGTGGGGTCTATTATTTATTGTCTATGAAATTATATATATTACCTCAGACCACTATGGAGATACCGTGGTCTGAGATATTCCATTACACATAGACTATTACCTAACTACATAAAAAAATTCCATTCATAATAACAGTTCCCAGTAAGCTATTTTGTGAAAACTGTGCACTACACATTACACCTTAGAAAATGAAGGCAATTAAGATTATGTAATTTTAAGTCATTTCTACAGAGTATATTATATATTGTTTAGAAAGATTGGACAGCCAGGTAGTCACAATTTTTAATCTGAATATCAATGAATAGCAGTGCTCAAATTTATGATTCCTTTTCTCAGACAAGGACAAAGAACAACTTCAAAATTAGAGAACATATGATTGATTAAAAAATTTGAGAAATCCTAATCTTGTAACCACTTGTTTCATTTTTACAACTGTTACATTGCCATGTTTATCATTCCCTCTTCAAATTCATGACAAGAGTTTTAAAAAAAAAACATTTTGAAGAAAATAAACTCCCTAACTTTAAAAAGTACCAAATGTGAACGAAAAACTTACAAATAATACAGTCAAACAAACTTTCAAATAATTTATTTTTATTAACTACCATCACTGGCTGTGTAACATGGTTTGGTCCTGCTATATCAAATGACAGCATTAGTTACATACATGTATTGTAAACTTGATACGGAAAGCTGACATTAGGTGTCCTTGAAACTCAGAGATCTTGAACTAAAACTATCAACAACGTCAAAGTTAGGATGCTTTGTAAATACAACTGTAATTATTTTCTGATTTCATCTCTGAGTTCATTCTTCATGTCTGACCGGGCGCACATGCATCGGCCGTCTCGAGTGGTTATGCCAGTGATCACTCATTGATTCAGTGCCCAACATTCACATGTGTCACTGTCAACATCATGCAATACGATCCCCTAACACAGCTTTGTCGGAATCAAAATACACATGTACTCATTTTGTTTCCATTAATTTAACCCATCAACAAATGAAAATCACAACCTGTCCCATAAAATTTGGTTTCCTAAGGCTTATGTGGCAGAGAGATGTTCCGATTTCCCGTAGCAAGTTCAGTGTTTCACACACGTCAGTGAGTAGGTCAGAGGTCGAGACAGTGATGCGTCGGTAGACAAAACATGTGAAGAGAGACGTCCATTTCGGCGCCTCATCTACTCCCTCTAATGTTTCAATTAAAGATTATGTTTTATCAAAGTTGGATCTTTTTGTTGCATTTGTTTGCATGTTGACAATAGAACTGCGCGTTGTCACTGTATCTTATATGATGTCAACAAAACTGTCGCTTACGGAGTCAGTATACTTTTTGTGGTATTGACGCCGGCCAGGGCAGGGGCTTGCCCTGGACTTAGGTGTCTGCCGTATTAAAAATGAATGCGCCAAATTGACGCAAGGTGGGAAAATTATTGCGCCATTTGTAATTTTAGGGGGCCAATGTCGCAAGGCCGCGGCCTCGGCAGAACACTCTCAGAGAGTGATCATCTCCGTGTATCTTTAAAAACAAGGATTTCTTTGGACACTTTTTGGTTCAAATGGCCGCTTTTTAGCCGAAATTATAGCTGCAATAATTGTAGAGTTTGTTTTGATTTTGAGTTGTTCTCTGTTTTTGAGGTTTTTTTTTTAATTCAGCGAAACAAACTCAACTCAAATAGACGAGATCACGCCGAAAACGTTCACGCGAGATGTCAGCAGACTACCGTACGATAACCGTTTCAAAATGCTGTAATAACATTACAGTGCGTTGCTACTTTTGCCGATTTTGACGGGATTGGGGTACCTCTCGTCCTCTGAACACTTCTTGGGTAGTGAAGGCTCTGTAATTATGTGGGAGTTAGGAAATGTCCGGGTTTTTTTTGGCAGGTAAGGCGTATTTTACTTTTAGCAGAAAAATCCACTCAACTGTGCGCGATTCAGATCTGCTTCGCATCTACCACTTGAACATCGCATCCGTATATTTGCGTTAACGTTACCGGAATTGTAGCATTCGTTGCCAGTGAAACGTCGGAATGAAAAAAAGGCACAAAAACACCCAGAAAAAACAACCCAAAACCGAAACAAACGGTACATAATTTTTATTGCAACTATGTTATGCTTGCATACGGAGTAGGTCGTCCCTTCCGGTTTGAGCGAAAAGCGAGCACAGTCCACTGTGTAACTACGCCAATTTACAAATCTTCGATGTTTTCTGCTGCATTTTTCAACCGTCGTCGTCACTAATTTATCAATATTTTGAAAAAAGGACAGTTTGAACACTTTTGTGAACAGTTGCAATTTTTATTGTCCCCCCCCCCCCATGTGTTGAAATATGTTGTTTTGCCGCATCATTGTAATACTGTAACGTGTGATAGAATAGGAAGATCTAATGTGAATGGAACTTCTTCATCGCTAAGATTTTATCTGCAATAATTGTAGCGTTTATTGTGATTTTGAGTGTTTTTTCTTCTGTTCTGTGCTCTTTTTTCGTTCCTATGTTAAACTACAAGTCCAGTAAGGTTAACGCAAATGATAGACGATATCACGCTGAAAACGTGAGTGAGATGTCAGCGTACTACCAATTTCAAAATGCTGAATTCTGCATGCGTTGCTACTTTTGACGGGAGTGGGGTACCTCTGAGCATGTCTTGGGTCTTTATTCTCCGTAATTAATGTTGGAGTTAGGAAATGTCCGATTCTTTTTGGCAGGTAAGGCGTACTTTTGCAGAAAAATCCGCCCAACTTTGCGATTCAGATTTGAATTGCTTCCGTCTATTTGCGTTACGTCATCACAGGAATTGTAGTGTTTGCTTCCACTGGTTCCAGTTAAACTTCGGAACGAAACAAAAAGCACAAAACAGAAGAAAAAACCTCAAAATCACAATAAACGCTACAATTATTGCAGCTACTAAGATTTTATACTATTAATTTGATTAAAAATTATTATTATTAATTGTTATTGTTGGAATCTAAGGATGGTTTGCAATACTGTTTTGAACAAGTTACACAAGTTTTGTTCAAAATGGAAAAACTACAGTCAATGTTTTCAATTAAGAGTGCTCTTTTTAAAAAAAATGGATTTAGAATTGATAATGTGAAGGAATATTGTTTATATTCGGGTATTGTAATTTCTGCTAAGGTCTAATAAAAAAAATTGTGTGGTTCCGATTAGGTGTAAAAAAATGTGTGGTTCCGATTACATTAAAATAGGTGGGGTAGGTAGAAGGTAGATTATTTATTTGATTTTATTATATTTTTTTTTCATGTTTGAGTGTCTAGTTCAGGTTTTCCATTGTTTTCCAAATGGTCTCTGTGTTGTTTATTTATTCCTATCAGATGTACAGCCATTACAGATTGGAAGAATAGTTTTATATTGTCTTTTTAAGTTGATGTCAGTTTCCACATCCACTATTTCTTGCGAGACTTCATGATTTTTGCGATTTTGTTATTTTGTTCTCAAATATGTATAAAAAAAGTTTAGGGTCGGCAGTGAAAAACTAGGTGGGGTTGGGTAACTGGAACCAAACAGTTTTTTTTTTTAGGCCTAACCCCTTGTTTGTGTTTTTGATGATTATAAGTGTAACAAGGAGGGCGCCCTCTCTGTTGAAATATGAAAACAACAGCAAAATGCAATATAATCCATATTTGCTTATTACATAGTTAAGATATCCAGATTAAAGGGTCACAAGCCTACACCCTCTTTCAGAGTGACCAGTTATGTCCAGTCAATAAAAAATGTTGTATTTAATCGTCTCAGAAGCAAATTATGACACATTTCGCTTTATTATAGTTGAATTGCAACAGAAGTAATATGCCATGGTTATTTCTTTACATGATTTTAAAAAGCACAAAATAATAAGTAAAGAGGTGTTGTTGCTTATTGCTTATGGCAGTTGGAGTTGCAGAAGGGTTGGATGCTATTTGTCACAGATTGACTTTTGTTATTCCGACTTTAATATCAAAGACACAGATAGCTGTAGTAATTCAAGAATATTCATAGTGACACAGTTTTAATATATTTTATGTTTCCCCAGCTAACTGATCCGAAAATTCAATACTGAGAAGATGGGCCAAAGATGTGATGCTGAACACAACTACAGACACACTTTCGAGATTCAACGACACAGAAGTTGGCAACTATTTCAAGGTAAGGACAAAACGCTTTTGTTTTCTGTTTGATGACTGATAAAATATTGGCGTTTCTGAATGAATGTAAAAAGTAGATGGTTTATAAAGTGTAGGGGTTTGTGTTATGAGCAGAAAGACTTATTTATCATAAACATAGCTCAGCTAAAAGGCAGATAATATATATGATACTTAGATAGGAAACTTTAGGATGGAAAATTTAAACAGTTTTGTATTGAGATTTAAATATTTCTAAGTAAGGATTAGCATTCCAAAATTCAAGGTAAACTTTCTAAACAGGATGATCCTCAATTAATGTCCCTTGTAACCAATACTCCTTGCCACCCATTTTATTCCCCATCTTTTTGTGGCTCTCATTTTAAACTTAAAAACACTTTTTCAACATTTTAATTGTCAATGACTCAGTCTACTGTTCTCTTCACGTATGCGAACTTTAATAACTCTTGCTACTCATTACCCTTTAATAGCTTATATTGAAACTCCTGCTGGGATTTTTTTTAAATACCCCCAAAAAGTTTACGCTTGGCAGTGAAATTTGAGGTTGGGTTGGGTTACCGGAATCAAACAAGTATTTTTAGCTATAAAATAGTCATATGGATGAGAATTAGGTGTTTATTTTGGATATTTAATTTATAAAACAATTTTATCATGACAATTTTATCATTTACATTGCAAAAAGCTAAAATATGTGTAAAAGTTAAATTTTACACAATCATTTATTAATCTTCTGCAATTTATTGAGTTATAAAAACTCAAGGACTTGACATATGTTGTTTCACATTGATTTTTCAAGTAGGCAGCCATGATAAAATTGTTTTATAAATTAAAACTCCAAAATAAATATCTAAGCCTCATCCATTATTGCCACTCTAAGAAGAAAATATCGGTAATAACATTTTAAAGTTAGGTATTACACATTGCCAAAAGCAATAAAAGTGACAGCAAACAATGACCAGCACTGTCAAAAATAAATCCCTCCCTTTATATGTAGTGTTAGTAGGAGATATATCAGAAACCAATCCCCTCACTTTATATGTAGTGTTAATGGGAGATATGTCAGAAACCAATCCCCTCACTTTATATGTAGTATTAGTGGGAAATATGTTAGAAACCAATCCCCTCACTTTATATGTAGTGTTAATGGGAGATATGTCAGAAATCAATCCCCTCACTTTATATGTAGTGTTAGTGGGAGATATGTCAGAAATCAATCTCCTCACTTTATATGTAGTGTTAGTGGGAAATATGTCAGAAACCTATACCCTCACTTTATATGTAGTGTTAATGGGAGATATGTCAGAAATCAATCTCCTCACTTTATATGTAGTGTTAGTGGGAGATATGTTAGAAACCTATACCCTCACTTTATATGTAGTGTTAATGGGAGATATGTCAGAAATCAATCTCCTCACTTTATATGTAGTGTTAGTGGGAGATATGTTAGAAACCTATACCCTCACTTTATATGTAGTGTTAATGGGAGATATGTCAGAAATCAATCTCCTCACTTTATATGTAGTGTTAGTGGGAGATATGTTAGAAACCTATACCCTCACTTTATATGTAGTGTTAATGGGAGATATGTCAGAAACCTATACCCTCACTTTATATGTAATGTTAGTGGGAGATATGTTAGAAACCTATACCCTCACTTTATATGTAGTGTTAGTAGGAGATATATCAGAAACCAATCCCCTCACTTTATATGTAGTGTTAGTAGGAGATATATCAGAAACCAATCCCCTCACTTTATATGTAGTGTTAGTCGGAGATATGTCAGAAACCAATCCCCTCACTTTATATGTAGTGTTAGTGGGAGATGTGTCAGAAACCAATCCCCTCACTTTATAAGTGTTAGTGGGAAATATGTCAGTAACCAATCCCCTCACTTTATATGTAGTGTTAGTGGGAGATATGTCAGAAACCAATCCCCTCACTTTATATGTAGTGTTAGTGGGAAATATGTCAGTAACCAATCCCCTCACTTTATATGTAGTGTTAATGGGAGATATGTCAGAAATCAATCCCCTCACTTTATATGTAGTGTTAGTGGGAAATATGTCAGTAACCAATCCCCTCACTTTATATGTAGTGTTAGTGGGAGATATGTCAGAAACCAATCCCCTCACTTTATATGTAGTGTTAGTG
Source organism: Glandiceps talaboti (assembly GCF_964340395.1). Lineage (NCBI taxonomy): Eukaryota > Metazoa > Hemichordata > Enteropneusta > Spengelidae > Glandiceps > Glandiceps talaboti. Next base: position 10,510,136 of record NC_135570.1, read on the forward strand.
GAAAATATGTTAGAAACCAATCCCCTCACTTTATATGTAGTGTTAGTCGGAGATATGTCAGAAACCAATCCCCTCACTTTATATGTAGTGTTAGTGGGAAATATGTTAGAAACCAATCCCCTCACTTTATATGTAGTGTTAGTAGGAGATATGTCAGAAACCAATCCCCTCACTTTATATGTAGTGTTAGTGGGAAATATGTTAGAAACCAATCCCCTCACTTTTTAGTGTTAGGGAGATATGTCAGAAACCAATCCCCTCACTTTATATGTAGTGTTAGTGGGAGATATGTCAGAAACCAATCCCCTCACTTTATATGTAGTGTTAGTGGAAAATATGTTAGAAACCAATCCCCTCACTTTATATGTAGTGTTAGTCGGAGATATGTCAGAAACCAATCCCCTCACTTTATATGTAGTGTTAGTGGGAAATATGTTAGAAACCAATCCCCTCACTTTATATGTAGTGTTAGTAGGAGATATGTCAGAAACCAATCCCCTCACTTTATATGTAGTGTTAGTGGGAAATATGTTAGAAACCAATCCCCTCACTTTTTAGTGTTAGGGAGATATGTCAGAAACCAATCCCCTCACTTTATATGTAGTGTTAGTGGGAGATATGTCAGAATCCAATCCCCTCACTTTATATGTAGTGTTAGTGGAGATATGTCAGAAACCAATCCCTCACTTTATATGTAGTGTTAGTGGGAAATATGTCAAAAACCAATCCCCTCACTTTATATGTAGTATTAGTGGGAGATATGTCAGAAACCAATCCCCTCACTTTATATGTAGTGTTAGTGGAGATATGTCAGAAACCAATCCCTCACTTTATATGTAGTGTTAGTGGGAAATATGTCAAAAACCAATCCCCTCACTTTATATGTAGTATTAGTGGGAGATATGTCAGAAACCAATCCCCTCACTTTATATGTAGTGTTAGTGCAGATATGTCAGAAACCAATCCCTCACTTTATATGTAGTGTTAGTGGAGATATGTCAGAAACCAATCCCTCACTTTATATGTAGTGTTAGTGGGAGATATGTCAAAAACCAATCCCCTCACTTTATATGTAGTGTTAGTGGGAGAAATGTTAGAAACCTACCCCCTCACTTTATATGTAGTGATAGTGGGAAATATGTTAGAAACCAATCCCCTCACTTTATATGTAGTGTTAGTCGGAGATATGTCAGAAACCAATCCCCTCACTTTATATGTAGAGTTAGTGGGAGATATGTCAAAAACCAATCACCTCACTTTATATGTAGTGTTAGTGGGAGATATGTCAGAAACCAATCCCCTCACTTTATATGTAGTGTTAGTGGGAGATATGTCAGAAACCAATCCCCTCACTTTATATGTAGTGATAGTGGGAAATATGTTAGAAACCAATCCCCTCACTTTACATGTAGTGTTAGTGGGAGATATGTCAGAAACCAATCCCCTCACTTTATATGTAGTGTTAGTGGGAGATATGTCAGAAACCAATCCCCTCACTTTATATGTAATGTTAGTGGGAGATATGTTAGAAACCAATCCCCTCACTTTATATATAGTGTTAGGGAGATATGTCAGAAACCAATCCCCTCACTTTATATGTAGTGTTAGTGGGAGATATGTCAGAATCCAATCCCCTCACTTTATATGTAGTGTTAGTGGGAGATATGTCAGAAACCAATCCCCTCACTTTTATATATATAGTGTTAGTGGGAGATGTATTAGAAACCAATCCCCTCACTTTATATGTAGTGTTAGTGGGAGATATGTCAGAAACCAATCCCCTCACTTTATATGTAGTGTTAGTGGAGATATGTCAGAAACCAATCCCTCACTTTATATGTAGTGTTAGTGGAGATATGTCAGAAACCAATCCCCTCACTTTATATGTAGAGTTAGTGGGAGATATGTCAGAAACCAATCCCCTCACTTTATATGTAATGTTAGTGGGAGATATGTTAGAAACCTATACCCTCACTTTATATGTAGTGTTAATGGGAGATATGTCAGAAACCTATACCCTCACTTTATATGTAGTGTTAATGGGAGATATGTCAGAAACCAATCCCCTCACTTTATATGTAGTGTTAATGGGAGATATGTCAGAAACCTATACCCTCACTTTATATGTAGTGTTAGTAGGAGATATATCAGAAACCAATCCCCTCACTTTATATGTAGTGTTAGTCGGAGATATGTCAGAAACCAATCCCCTCACTTTATATGTAGTGTTAGTGGGAGATGTGTCAGAAACCAATCCCCTCACTTTATAAGTGTTAGTGGGAAATATGTCAGTAACCAATCCCCTCACTTTATATGTAGTGTTAGTGGGAGATATGTCAGAAACCAATCCCCTCACTTTATATGTAGTGTTAGTGGGAAATATGTCAGTAACCAATCCCCTCACTTTATATGTAGTGTTAATGGGAGATATGTCAGAAATCAATCCCCTCACTTTATATGTAGTGTTAGTGGGAAATATGTCAGTAACCAATCCCCTCACTTTATATGTAGTGTTAGTGGGAGATATGTCAGAAACCAATCCCCTCACTTTATATGTAGTGTTAGTGGAAAATATGTTAGAAACCAATCCCCTCACTTTATATGTAGTGTTAGTCGGAGATATGTCAGAAACCAATCCCCTCACTTTATATGTAGTGTTAGTGGGAAATATGTTAGAAACCAATCCCCTCACTTTATATGTAGTGTTAGTAGGAGATATGTCAGAAACCAATCCCCTCACTTTATATGTAGTGTTAGTGGGAAATATGTTAGAAACCAATCCCCTCACTTTTTAGTGTTAGGGAGATATGTCAGAAACCAATCCCCTCACTTTATATGTAGTGTTAGTGGGAGATATGTCAGAATCCAATCCCCTCACTTTATATGTAGTGTTAGTGGAGATATGTCAGAAACCAATCCCTCACTTTATATGTAGTGTTAGTGGGAAATATGTCAAAAACCAATCCCCTCACTTTATATGTAGTATTAGTGGGAGATATGTCAGAAACCAATCCCCTCACTTTATATGTAGTGTTAGTGGAGATATGTCAGAAACCAATCCCTCACTTTATATGTAGTGTTAGTGGGAAATATGTCAAAAACCAATCCCCTCACTTTATATGTAGTATTAGTGGGAGATATGTCAGAAACCAATCCCCTCACTTTATATGTAGTGTTAGTGCAGATATGTCAGAAACCAATCCCTCACTTTATATGTAGTGTTAGTGGAGATATGTCAGAAACCAATCCCTCACTTTATATGTAGTGTTAGTGGGAGATATGTCAAAAACCAATCCCCTCACTTTATATGTAGTGTTAGTGGGAGAAATGTTAGAAACCTACCCCCTCACTTTATATGTAGTGATAGTGGGAAATATGTTAGAAACCAATCCCCTCACTTTATATGTAGTGTTAGTCGGAGATATGTCAGAAACCAATCCCCTCACTTTATATGTAGAGTTAGTGGGAGATATGTCAAAAACCAATCACCTCACTTTATATGTAGTGTTAGTGGGAGATATGTCAGAAACCAATCCCCTCACTTTATATGTAGTGTTAGTGGGAGATATGTCAGAAACCAATCCCCTCACTTTATATGTAGTGATAGTGGGAAATATGTTAGAAACCAATCCCCTCACTTTACATGTAGTGTTAGTGGGAGATATGTCAGAAACCAATCCCCTCACTTTATATGTAGTGTTAGTGGGAGATATGTCAGAAACCAATCCCCTCACTTTATATGTAATGTTAGTGGGAGATATGTTAGAAACCAATCCCCTCACTTTATATATAGTGTTAGGGAGATATGTCAGAAACCAATCCCCTCACTTTATATGTAGTGTTAGTGGGAGATATGTCAGAATCCAATCCCCTCACTTTATATGTAGTGTTAGTGGGAGATATGTCAGAAACCAATCCCCTCACTTTTATATATATAGTGTTAGTGGGAGATGTGTTAGAAACCAATCCCCTCACTTTATATGTAGTGTTAGTGGGAGATATGTCAGAAACCAATCCCCTCACTTTATATGTAGTGTTAGTGGAGATATGTCAGAAACCAATCCCTCACTTTATATGTAGTGTTAGTGGAGATATGTCAGAAACCAATCCCCTCACTTTATATGTAGAGTTAGTGGGAGATATGTCAGAAACCAATCCCCTCACTTTATATGTAGTGTTAGTGTGAGATATGTTAGAAACCAATCCCCTCACTTTATATGTAGTGTTAATGGGAGATATGTCAAAAACAAATCCCCTCACTTTATATGTAGTATTAGTGGGAGATATGTCAGAAACCAATCCCCTCACTTTATATGTAGTGTTAGTGGAGATATGTCAGAAACCAATCCCTCACTTTATATGTAGTGATAGTGGGAGATATGTCAGAAATCAATCCCCTCACTTTATATGTAGTGTTAGTGGGAAATATGTCAGCAACCAATCCCCTCACTTTATATGTAGTGTTAGTGTGAGATATGTCAGAAACCAATCCCCTCACTTTATATGTAGTGTTAATGGGAGATATGTCAGAAACCAATCCCTTCACTTTATATGTAGTATTAGTGGGAGATATGTCAGAAACCAATCCCCTCACTTTATATGTAGTATTAGTGGGAAATATGTTAGAAACCAATCCCCTCACTTTATATGTAGTGTTAAGTGGGAGATATGTCAGAAACCAATCCCTTCACTTTATATGTAGTATTAGTGGGAGATATGTCAGAAACCAATCCCTTCACTTTATATGTAGTATTAGTGGGAGATATGTCAGAAACCAATCCCCTCACTTTATATGAAGTGTTAGTGGGAGATATGTCAGAAACCAATCCCCTCACTTTATATGTAGTGTTAGTGGGAGATATGTCAGAAACCAATCCCTTCACTTTATATGTAGTGTTAGTGGGAGATATGTCAGAAACCAATCCCCTCACTTTATATGTAGTGTTAGTGGGAAATATGTTAGAAACCAATCCCCTCACTTTACATGTAGTGTTAGTGGGAGATATGTTAGAAATCAATCCCCTCACTTTATATGAAGTGTTAGTGGGAGATATGTCAGAAACCAATCCCTTCACTTTACATGTAGTGTTAGTGGGAGATATGTCAGAAACCAATCCCTTCACTTTACATGTAGTATTAGTGGGAGATATGTTAGAAACCAATCCCCTCACTTTATATGTAGTGTTAGTGGGAGATATGTCAGAAACCAATCCCTTCACTTTATATGTAGTGTTAGTGGGAGATATGTCAGAAACCAATCCCCTCACTTTATATGTAGTGTTAAGTGGGAGATATGTCAGAAACCAATCCCCTCACTTTATATGTAGTGTTAGTGGGAAATATGTTAGAAACCAATCCCCTCACTTTACATGTAGTGTTAGTGGGAAATATGTTAGAAATCAATCCCCTCACTTTATATGAAGTGTTAGTGGGAGAGATGTTAGAAACCAATCCCTCACTTTATATGTAATGTTAGTGGGAGATATGTCAGAAATCAATCCCCTCACTTTATATGTAGAGTTAGTGGGAGATATGTCAGAAATCAATCCCCTCACTTTATCATTAGTGGGACAGGTACCATGAATGTGGCGGAGAAATAAATATATAAACGAGTTATGCTGCTTACAGGTTTCTCTTACAAGGGTCTTCAGGGATAGTGACATTCTAGAATGGGGGGGGGGGGGGGATTTACTTCAGCCATCCCTTTGGACGTGTTTTCTTGCTATTTGGTCTAATATGGGGTCTGTTATCTTATAAAACCTGTAATGGTCTACAGTGGGGTATTCAAAATGATTCTAAAATGGGGTCTGGGGTTTTAAGTATTGGCAGCACATATCCCACTCCTGGGAATGAGAGCAATAAAGAGACTGAAAGAGAACTATCATGTAAAACGTATATCATGTATTTTATTAGATAAATATTGAGTTACAAGTTGATAATTGTGTCTGTCTACATTTACATTGCTAGTGTGACTAGGTCAACAAAATTGCACCAAGTACAATGCATCATGGGTAATGACAAAAAAAAAACATAACAAAAAAAATCAGGGGACATCTAAACGGAAGACATACCATGAACAAGGTAATGGTTTTACACTGATTGTAGTGGGATATTTACAGTACAAAATTCGTTTGCATGATGGTGTCTGATAAGGAAAGAAAGTTAGAGCTTCAAGAATCGGAAACGCAGGTGTAGATAAAATAGATTGTAATACAACAAAGCCCATTTTTTTGCTGCTAGGTCAGCTGATCAATGCTGAATTCTTGTGTTCACAACAAAATGGTGGACATTTTGAGATGGTCAATGTTCTTTTTATAAGTAAACTATGAACATTTGTAAGTACAATAGGTTGGTACTGTTTTTACTTGACATTGACCCTATATTTCTACAAGTGGATCAACCTCACTGTAAAAAACAATTGGGAGAAACCACAGTTAGGTGGAAAACAGGGGTGTCAATTTATCATATGACTAAAAGAACATCAGATCTCTTAGGCTGTACAAACAAAATGCACTAGGCTGTTAATGCTGTATTTACATTTTTATGGGATTTGGTGATCTCTTATTTTCAAACTCCAACATACTGTCACATGGTTTTGTTAAAGATTTACGTGGAAACTGATACCACTAAATGGAAATATTTATCGCAAGTTGGATATTCCTTAAGTAGTTTCCACAACAAAAACAAAATGGCTGCTACAAAGGACAGGAATTACAGTACTGATGGTACAGGGAAATATGTGTTAATTTTATAGTTCACAGAAGGTTGGAGTTTGAAACCACCAGTAAGCAGACAACAGGAGTACATCTCACTCTTTATAAAATGCCTCATCTTGGCCTGACTCAAACTTCAACTCATTCCTTACCATTGTCTACAAAAAAGTGCCTGCCTTCCATATTCTAAAATACAACCCTGCATACCTCCCCATATTATTGAAAATGTGTTCTTTTTCTCCAACTTTGATTTGGAAATTTCCCCCTAAAATGATCACAATATGTCCTTATTGCATCACATTGGTTCAAAAGTCAGGTTTCATAACCTTTGTGTCCCTGAATAAAAATTTAGAAGTCATACAAAATTTGTAAAAAATCCTCAAACATAACTCCCCAGCAATGAAGTCACAAATCTGAAATTGTCATTGCAGTCATCCGCATGTATAAAAGCTCTTAATGTGGTATAACCCTCCCGGTGGACAGTGCACCAAAGACATTGGGGCGAGTCGGAGTCAGGCAAAGTAGAGGTACGAAAAGTTAGAGCAATATTACATAGATTTACCATCACTTGTTGAAGTACGATCAATTATTTTAAGATACTGAAAAACACTGTCTGATCGAGCAGAAGTTATTGGGTCTGAAATTTTGTTCTCTTTTAGCACTCTTTTGACAGATCTTTTATAAAATTTCTGAAAATAGAAATTTAATGAGAATTAACAGTAATTACAATGGTGTAATATACATCAAGTTAAAAGTACAAACTGGTTTGAACCTGTTAAAACTGGTTTTCAGAGCTACTACAGAACATATTTCAACCACTGTGTACTGGTTTCAACTGGTTATGAGGGGAAACCATTTCATCCCTCACACACTCATGATTTAACTTCTGCAAGAATTACAGAAAATGCTTTTCTTGTACATCTACTACAAATTATGATATATAATATTTTAGTCAGCTCTGACTCTACTCTACTTCTTTCACTGTAGACTGGCCAAGTGTTAACCTTTCATAAGATGTGATTTTGTCCTCTTCACCCTCCCTCCGTACACCCCTATGAGCCACAGAAAATAGAATAAGCCACTCATAACTTAGGTTCATAGGGCAGATTGCAAGATATGCCAATGCCAATACGGGCACTTCTTTGTTAATGTCATAATGAGAACACAGATATTTTGGTATCAGATAGTTCACATCTAAAATATGGTGTAATGGGATTGTGAAGTTGTTACCATGGAAACATGCTATGTAAATCATCAGAACAATCTAAGATGTCGTTTGCAAGTGATAAACATTTTGATGTTTCCAAAATTTGAATAATTTGTGATTTTCATCGAAGTTGATCATTTAATTCCAATTTTGCTTTCACTTTTGCAGGCCATCAGTGTTTGAGAAGAAGGATGCATACAAGTTTCCATGAAAACCATCCTATGAAAAGTTACTTGTTGTCATGGCGACATATCTACTGGCAGGTAAGCATCACTATGACTATATACTTCAGCATGTATTGGAATAATAACATCTGGAATAGGATTTTGAATTTTTTACTTTATCAAAAATTATGCTCTAAAATCAAATTTCTGATTTGGTTTCGAAACAGTCTTGATAAAAACGGTGCAAAACTGGGACTTGAAAGTGCTACATAATCAGATATTGAATAAAAACTATTGTTTTTGACCCATACAGTTCAAGAAAAAAGGAAGTATATACAAAGCACAGAAAATACAGTTGGAACTTACAACTACGGTTGTGTTTTTTTTCTACAGTTAAAAATACATTTTGTATAGTTGGACTCAAAAAGAACACTAAACTACAAACAGTATTTTACAGTTTTGTCTACAATGACTGACTCTGTTGACTTCACAGCTTAGAAGGTACTGCCCTTTCACTTTCATCTTGCTTGAAATTTCCATTTTGTGAAAAATCACAAGTGATGTGCCAAAACACCCCTATGAAATCTCATTAGATGTGACATTGTTTTGCCTACTCACAGCCGTCAGAATCAAAACATGAAAGGGGTGAAGTTGGGACCATTTTTTTTTTTTACATTTTAAGAGAAATTTGGAAGGGGGATGGGAAACAAATTGGAAGAACAAACAAAATGGCGGTTGTGAAATATTTCAAAAACATAGGAGTAATTTGAAAGAGAACCTTCTGAACTGATTGTCTACTGGGTAAAGTCTAACAAAGTATTCCAAAAACCTAATGTCTTTTTCACTTTTTTTTCGTTTGTTTGGTAGAAGCTATGGGTATATAAGGTATAAATATTTTATTTAGCAATATACAGTTTCAAGCACAAACATTCTGATATATTGGGTGACCTCTGACCCTTCATTTGTACTACTCAAAGTATTCATAAATAACTGCCTACATGAGAGACTATCGTCTGTCAATGAATAAATCTCTTCCTCAAAGATAGATTTAGCTCAATCTGTCAAATCTATAATCTATTTTATTTATTTTCATTACAGTTTTGTAAGTATCTCTTCTGCGTCAACACTTAGATGATTGCGTTTATGTACAAGAAACAAAGAATTGTTAGTTGGCCTCCACAGGAGGAAAGAGTTTGCCAATAAACAAATTCTGGGCATTTCATTTTAGTCCATTATGCCTCACAGGCAACAACTTTTTTTTTTCATTTGAAACATTACTCTTACCTGTATTGTTTCATACGCGTCAAACACGACAGTTTTGCCTGTATTTGCTTCTCTGAATTTCGATATGTTGGCAACATCTCTTTGGTGGAGTTGCCATAGTAACACAGTCTCACACTTTGTTCCTTTTCTTCTTATAGGCAAACTTTTCTGCAGCAATGTGTCCACATCAACTTAGCTGTTTTGTAGCAACACAGTACACAACAACCAGTAGTAGTATCAAGGCACATAACATGACTAGAGCTTACCACAGGAGCACCACACACACACAAAAGTATTTATGATACTTAAAGTTTTGGCTGTCAAAGCCGTTATGTACAAAGTTAAAGTTTATCTTGGCAAGCTTTACTATACACAGCCATTGCAATATTTCCATAAAAGTGTGCAACAGTGCCATAAAAGGAGTTAATGTTTCCATAAAAGGGCGCAACCACTTCATAGAAGATGCGACATTTCCGTAAAAGGGCACAGCTTTTCCATAAAAGGATGCATCAAGAGTCTTGCACATTTGCCGACTGACGAATCACTGGCTGCTAGGACAGTCTCTAGCAAAAGTTACAGTCTGGGTGTGTGGTTCATCTTTTTTATGATTCAAACAAAGAGAGCAAATCATCACTGTTATCGCTGTTATTGTTTGGTGACTCAGGTGGCCCAAGGTAAGACAGCAACTCATTGGGATCACAAACATTCTCCTGAAGTAACTGTAAGAAACATACAAACATTGCCTTTGAGTTGTTTGTTTGTGAGGACAGATTAAAAGTAAAATTGTACTTCATAAGAAACCTGAACTGTTGGTGTTATTTGATGGAAATTGGAGGAAGAGCGCACAACGTCACACAAACTTCGTTCATTGGGGTTGGGGGTTCCAGTGTCAATGCAATTGCTGAACTTTATTTTCCAACTGCTAACCAAATTGTGAAAACTTTCTACCTAAATTGCTTTAGTTTTTTATCCTCCATTGAACTATTGATATCACTCCCAACAAGTTCTTAGATGTTGCAAGTTGATTAAAATTTACTTCTAATGTGATTAAAATGCAATGCATTGATTTTAGTGGTTTGCCCACTACAATTTTCATCATGGTTTAGGAAAGGGGTTTTGTCCTACACTTTGTTCGTTTATTAAGCTTGTGTGACATTGTGCGATTGTCCCTGGTTTTCACAAGAGGACTGCTATTCCAGGAAACGATAGTATTTTCATACACTTTGAGGTCTAGTTAGTAATTTCATGATTTCATATCAGATAAATTGGCTTTGATTGCCAAGAACCACCAAATTTGAATTCTTTTTTACTATTCTTACAGTACAATTGTGAGTCTCAGCAGAAATGAAAATGTAGCATAAAATGCATAATGCCTATTCATGATGATTTATCTATACAAAATAAGTATGACAATACCTTTATTTCCTGGAGTGGCACCCCCCCCCCCCCCCCCTTTATTTTTTTGCCCAAGAATTACTTTCTGTTGATTTGATAAAGATGGACAAAACAAATCTTCACATTATCACTTAGTGGTATATCAGTATTGAACAAATAGTCCCCAAATTGTGTTTTTTTGGCAAAGTCATTGGTTAAATTTGACTGTTGCACCGAGATACAAAATTTCATAAAATATTGGCCAAGTTCCTATTTGACCTTTGAATGTGGCATCAAAGGCAAGATATATAAAAAAAGCTGACCTTTGGGGGTTATACAATGTAAATGGATTCAACTTCTTGAGTTAACATAGAAAGAAAATTTTTGGGTCATTTCACCTTGAAAATGTTTGTCAAGGTCAAAGTTTCATTAGAAAGCTTATCATTGATAATGTGGGGTTGGGGTGACCATATCTATCAAACTTTGGAGATAACTGGTAAAATATGCTTGTTTATCACAAACATGGCTGCCATTTTGTTATTCAGGTCAAGGACACACAATTAAGTGACATACATTTGCCTCACTTAGCAAAGTTATGATGCATATTGTGAAATTTAACAACAAATATGGCCGCCTTTTGATCATATTTGATTGTGACATGGATGGACGAAACCCAATGTACAAGTCCACTCCGGGCAGTGCCCGTTGGGGACTAAAAAGATCAGGAATAGGTATCTTAATAAAGTGAAGTCTGATTACTTACATCTAAGTTAGCGTCAAAGAGAGGCTCATCACTTGGGGGAGTGTCAGTCGTTACAGTTGCATTGTTAGAATTGTTGGCTGCATTGCTGCCTGGGTTACTGTTATTTCCTCCTTGTGAACTAACAGTTAGGCTGGGGTTCTGTTGCGGCGGTGGCGGTTGTTGCTGTGGTTGGGTTGGTTGAGGAGTGAGGGGAGTATGTGGCGTGAGGGGTTGCTGGATGGTTAGTTGTGAGCTTGGTGCCTGCGGCGTATGTGGATTTGGCATGACTGTTGTACTCGGATGCTGCGCTTGTGGTGTCTGCGGCGTTCTTGGACCATTAGATTGTTGTTGCTGCTGCTGTTGCTGTTGTACTGACTGTTGTTGTTGTTGCACCACCTGTTGGGGTGTAAGTGGTTGCTGGGGTGATGGAATCGGCATATCTGGGGGGTGCCGGAGTGGTTGTGTGCCCTGATTACTCCTTGGACGCCTCATCTACGCAAATCAAGAAATAGAAATACAAAGCAGTGTTTTAAAACCATTTGATCATTTGCCTCAAAACTAACTACTGGTAAATATAGATGATTGGTATACCTATCATATCAAAGAGTTGCTAAAAGACTACACCTGTTTTACTCAATATTTCACCAATCATATGCCGATGTTTGAGTACACAGGTATTGTTTTATTCATTTTTTCACCAACTGTATATCGGTAATTGTCAGTCACATATGTAGACATGTGACTAACAATACCCAGGTGTCCAAGTTTCAACACAACAACTGTTTGTAAAATAAAGAAAGTATAACTAAATTATACGATATTGTCAATATTACTTACCGGGTGAGGAATGCTGGGGTTAATTTGTTTTTCTACTGCCACTAAATCATTGGTTGCAATACCATCATCAAAATGGGACAATGTGCTTGGCCTTCCAGGCATACTGGGAAAGTTATTAGGTTGTGGGCCTCCAAAACTTGCTTGCGGCATAGGCCCCTGGGGTAGATGTGAAGTAGGACTGTTGAACTGGTCATAACTGCTGGGATACTGTGGACCACCTGGGCTTGGCCCCCTTGGTACTGGCTGACCACCAGGTGGACCTGTTGCTGGTGGTGGTGGTGCACCTGGACCTAGGTTGGGAAAATTAAAATCATAATTGCCTGGACCTGTCCATGAAAGAAAAGGAAAAAAATGCAGAAAAAAACACAAAAAAAACAAAACAGTTA